>NC_060277.1:18454174-18541546 GCF_021613505.1 Equus quagga
GATATTTTTAAAAGAAACAACAAAATAATCTATGCACATGCAAAAAAAAACGAGTCAGACTGGCCCAGGTTTAAAACCTGCTCATTCATTCACTGTGACTTTGAGTAAGTTACTAACTTTTCTGGGTCTCAGTATGCTCTTTTATAAATGGGAACAATAATTTCCATGATAGCTGAGATCACACTTATAGAGAACCCAGGATTATGCAGGAGACAGTTCATTCTTCCTTCTAATTTGATGCTGAATAGAAATGACTGCATTTTAGCAAATACAATGTACAGGCAATTTGCACAAAATGAATTTCAAATCATAATCACAATTGGTACTTTCACAAAAAAATTAAAACCTAGTAAATATAACAGTGCAAATTAGAAACTTACCTGTTCCTGAACATCTTCATGCTCTGAATTAAGAAGTTTGATGAAAATTGGAACAGCTCCAGTTTCGATCACTACCTTAGTATGTAGAAAAGTTCCAGATGCTATATTAGTTAACGCCCATGCAGCTTCAAACTAAGGAAAGATAAAAGTAGAATAAATGAAAGCACCAAAGAAATGTCAGAAAGGGGAAGAAGGGAAGGAGAGAGGGAGTAAAGACTGAGATGGACAAGTATGAAAGAAAGACGGGCCTATGATTAGTAAGATTCAATGTGAAATCACATTTCACAGATGAAAATCCTTAAAAAAAAGGGATTCTTCAGTCTGGCAAAATAACAACTGAGAAAGAACATAATGAAAATTTACAAAATTATGAATAAAAGAGCACATTAGAATTCATAAGTAACAAAACTCCTAATGTTTACTATTAAAGAGCCAGGTGTTCTAAAGCTAGCAGTTTGAAAATAAATTAGACTACTTAATAGAGGAATAGTATATTTATGGAACTCAGAATCATAAAAGGTACTTTTGTTTCCCTAGTGATCATCTAGTCCCACCCTCCTCATTTAAGAAACAAGAAAATCAGAAGTCCAGAGATTCAGGTGCTTTGTTCAATGTCAAAGAGTTAACCATTAGTAGAGCCAGGAGTAGAACTTGTGGTATTCTTTTAAGCAGCAGAGCCTCCGGCAAGTTATTCATATTAATTCAATCAGAGTTTGAATATACTTATATATGATGAATTTATAACAGAAACAACTGGGAAAATTCAACTTGTGGCTCCCAAACAATAAACCAGCAAATTATTGAAAATGACCAACAAATCCACAGGAAAACAAGTGACTATAGCTTTAAAAATATTTGACATAAATAGCCAACTTTTCACATTAAGGCAGATATCACTATGATTAATAAAACTAAAATTCACCCAAAAGCATTACTGAAAGGCATGAAAAGTACAGTTACTATTATGTATGAGACTAAGAAAAATCTCTAAGGGAAGGATTTATATTAAAAAATAAAAAAGAGATCACATTCCTAATCAATTGTAGATAACGAAATAAACTAAAGGACAAATAAAAAGTTACTCCATAAAGTTATTCCTGGTATCCCCAGGAGAAAGCATTAGTCAAGAGTGGTCAATTCACAAGACTACAGAACAAATAATTAACAGAAAAAGAGTAACAGGAGTAAGTGGGGAACTGTGGCAAACTGGAAGAGCATGGCTATGATTTAAACAAAAAAAGCAAAAAGGAGAAAGGGAAGATAGGCCCCCAGCCTGCGGCCTCTCTATTAGTTAGATCAATGTTTTGAACTAGCATGTTTCACATGAACTTGGGTAATATGGTATAGCATATTGCTGCCCCAAGACCATAGTGATGAATTTCATTAGGCTTTAATTACAGTGACTAATAAATGATCAAGTTCCCAATGTTCTTCTTCACTTTTTTTTAAGATTTTATTTTTTCCTTTTTCTCCCCAAAGCCCCCTGGTACATAGTTGTATATTCTTCGTTGTGGGTCCTTCTAGTTGTGGCGTGTGGGATGCCGCCTCAGCGTGGCTTAGATGAGCAGTGCCATGTCCGCGCCCAGGATTCGAACCAACGAAACACTGGGCCGCCTACAGTGGAGCGCGTGAACTTAACCACTCGGCCACGGGGCCAGCCCCTCAATGTTCTTCTTGAATATACCATGCTCTCTGCACATGCTATTCTCACAACTTGAAATTAATTTTCCTCTTTTCAGCCTGCCAAACTCTAATTCATTCTCAAGACAAGCCATGCAAACTTTGTGTAGTCTTCCTCGACTTCTCCTAAACACATAAGTTGCTACATTCTCTGTGCTCACAAAGCACTTTATAGTTATGTCATAGCATTAAGCATACTATGTTATTGCAGATCTGTTTATGTGTTTGTCTTCCTCAACAAAGAGTGAAGAACTTTTGCAGAGAGTGACAATCTCTTACTCAATATCTTAACTACAATGCCTTACACAATGTATGGCTCAAACTAGCACTCAATTTTATTTACTCATATTCACTCATTTGCTCTTTCATTCATTTAGAATTAAAGAGCCAAATAATAAACTAGGTATCAGGAAGCTTCAATTTTAGTCTGGACGCAGAGCTTATATATAAAGCAAAGGGACCAGATGTTATGATCTCTAGTCCTTACAGCACTAACACCTAAAGACTTTGAAAACCAACTGACAGTAAGACTAAAACATTAATGAAGTGGGCTTTTCCTCAGAGACCCTTACTGTAAATATTCCCAATAACTTTTCAGCATAAAAGTCATGATGGGTGACATTCACATGTGGAACAGATTCCTTTGCTTTTACCTAAAATGTGAGGACCTTTCCCAAATTATTCAGGTAAGTGGAACACTATTCTAAGTTGTAATTTCAACAGCTATTACTCGAATATCAGTTAACAGTTATCCATTCTGACTATACCATTGATAATTGAGCTGCAGGTCTCGTGCAATTCCTGATAAACAGATATAATTCCACCCTGCACTCTTACTTAAAATATATATAGCAATGAAAGGCAGGAAGAACAATCTATTTTTTAACAGTAAAATATTTGCAAACTTCAGTAATTTACTGTAATTTACAGTAGCCAATTATTTGGAAGAAATCTTAAAACTGTCCCTATGGTATAATTGAGAAGCAAGGCTCTTTTGGACAAACCTAACTTTCGTAACATTTTTAGTAAATTACACTAATTTGTTTTTTTTTGAAAAAAATAAAATATCAATAGATAATAAAAATGTTTTAACAGGTGAAAGAGTTTATACTAAAAAGTTACAACTAGTAAACTACAAGCCAAAATAAATTTAACCATTAAATTAACATTTCAGTTTGAGGTTTTCTAAAGGCTGACAACTACAAAATTTTTATTAAAATTAGGAATGATTTTATATACTTTTCCCAAAATTGTTTAATAAAATAATAGTTCCTAGAAGAAACTAACATTGCAACAACAACCAAGGCAAGACAGCTGGTACTACCTTTTCCTTTAGTTACCAAGTATTTACTGAAGGCTTATAATATATTCAGTTTTGTGGAAGTATGGCTTTTGCTAGAAACTTCAACCATATGTCATTTCTAGAAAGAGATTAAGAAAGAAAACTATACAACTCACTTGTAAAGTACAATTTTCATTTCTTTCAAGAAATTTCACAAATCTCTGTACAACTCCTGGCTTCTGTATAACTTGATCTATTGGTGGATTAGGTTCTAAAAATTAAAAAAGAATGAAGTTATTATACAGACACAAAAAGACAATGATCAGCTCTCTGCGTCAATTAACAGGACACACAAAATAACTCTTTCCTATGTTTTACTGACCAAGTTTATTTAAAACCCTTGGCTGGGTGCAACTGAAGAAGACAAATGTTCTCATAATTGCAATGCTTACTGCAAAGCAAATTATTTTTAATAATAATGATGAGAAATAATGATAAGAAAATTCTAAAATATTTCCTACACAAATATTTAAATTTTCTAAGTTGAAGGCCATTTAGGAGGTCACCTTCACAACATGAAATTATTTCAGTCCAACACTCAAAACACCAACTGAGGGATAAAGTTCCCACTAATTCTTTATAACACAACCCTCAGTGTCCAAGGGTGTCTCCTTCACTATCAACCATGAATTGCTTGTCTCAGCCAGAAGAGGTTTTATTTTGCCAGAGTATTATTTATTATTTAGAGAATGCTATAGGACTACCTCGAACTCTTGATATATGTTCATGAAATGCAGAGGGCTTTTGAAAATCATAAAATCTCTAAGAAACTTTAAAACAAAGATATTCCAGCTACTGGCAATCTAGGGACCAAGAACTCTTTCTTCTCCCTTAGCTTCAGCAAATGTATCCTCTTGTGGGTCTCCAGTAACTTCTCTCTTGTATTCCTTTGGGTGAGTTTCCTTCCCATTATTTATTTTCTTCCTAGAACATTTACCTATTTTGCTAATTCAATTGTCACTTATTATTATCATTTGTGACAATTCACAAACTTAACTTTCATAACTGAATTCTTCTCTCCTAGATTCTAGATCGTATTTTTAACTGCCTATTGGCCACAGTTTTTTTTCACACCTTCTTTAAAATGTAGTATAACAAAGATCAAACTCATCACATCACTATGCTTATTCCTTCACTTTGTCCTGTGCCCACCATTTGAATCCACTGCTGAGTTATCTCTCCACCTACCTAGTCACACAAGAGAAATCTCATTTCCACTTTGACTCACTCTTTCCTTAATTTCTGTTTGAACATGTTACTGATCACAAATAACTCATACATAAATGTTAACATATTGTATTTATTCAGTAGAACGAATAAATGAGTGGTAACCATCAAACATCTGCACAAATCCTGCTTGTTTGATATAAGAAAACCTTATTATTAAGCTTTAAGTAGGCTTAAATCTTAGAAATAATGTTCTCAGTTGTTAAGAAAAGTTTACTTAGGAATGGACTTACTTCTTTCTTTTCTTCTTTTTTCTACAAATTTGCTATCCTAACTTGATCAAAATTAGAGATTTCTGCCAGGTTAGTAAAGGTATACCCATCAAGTTTTATTTGGGTGTTCTAAATGAAATGCCTGGATTCTTCAAAATGCAAATTCCAGAGCCTAGCTTAAACTGTTGTTATAGTTATAAAATACCAACAGGATAAAACAATATGTATTATTAATGCTTTTACTCTCCACCTTTAAAAACATCAAAACAAAATTATAAAGTTGTAGTTACCACCTTCACCTTCTAGTTCTTTCTTTTTCAAAAAGAAAATTCTAAATCTACTATCCTCTTTTTATTTTTAAGGGACAAAAATTTTGTCTTGCTCTTTTTATTTGAGGGGAGAGACAGAAGAGATTGAGAGAAGGAAGTAAATGCAGGATTTTCTGGTTAGAGGATGAGAAGTGGGTAGCGAGACCGTCAGCTGTATCTATAAATGTAGATAGATACATATAGATAGACATATGGTATATACATAGACTTAAGAACACAAATAAGGTTTCTTCCTGGAGAATTAAGAGCAACACATTTATTGTTACTTCCACCTAAAAGTAAACAAAGTGCATTTAGATCATCAGCTAATCTAACAGGTATCATGAACTATTAACTTTCACATTGGCATTATATTAATTGACAGAATAATAGCCTACATATAATCGTATAAAGGTGATAAACTATTACGGAGGAGTCAATATGGCAATGTAATCATAAGTAACATACGGGAATATCTGCTTCAGCACTGAAAACTAAGCAAGAGTCAGCCACAAAAAAAAAGATTTGGAGAAATTTCTATAAAACTAGGATTGAAGAAAATGACAACTTGTGATTTCCATCCATGAGAGAGGCCATGATAGGGAAGTGAATAAGAGATTCTAGCAGAATGTCACTCTCATGACTGACATCAGAGGAGTTCCAGTTCTAGTTCCAGTTCTGATTCTAGCTCCTTTCCCATGTTTCCTATAGTGATGGACCAGGTAAAATTAAAGTCAGTCAAATATTGTTTTTAGGTCTGATGAATCTGGCAGGAACTCACATTAATCAGTAAAAGAAAACATCTATAACGCCTGTTTTATGCCCGCCATGGGCAAGCATAATCCCACTATGAAGAAACAGAAAAAAATCACTGATTTATGAAAAAGATGATACAGTTTAAAAGAAACAGAATACCCTGAGGAATTAAGGCAAATAAGGATAAAATCTTATGACCAAAGAATTTAATAATGGGGAAGCTGTGGTATGAAAACACCAGTGGCAAACTCTAACATTCTTAAATAGAACTAAATCTAAATAAATTCTCCTAATTGGTTATAATATAACGCATGTCAAAAAGAAACCTTGAAAGAGAATATGATCATGTAAAAAATAATTTAAAAATATTAGTTTGACTCAAAAATAATCCCAATTACAGAAACAAAAGCTGTGGAGCACAGTGAGGAAGAGGAAGCCATTCTTGACCGTGTAAGGATTTCCTAACATTGCTAAGCTACTTTAGCTTGGAAGATAGAGAAACAAAAGTTGTTAGTATGTATGAACAAGTACAATAAGAAAGCAAAGGCAAGAGCCTTGTAATCTCTGCTGACCTGAATACAAGATTTCTTTCATTTCTCACGTGTTATTAAATTCTGTCTCTCTTAGGAAGATAAGGCAGCTGTGCCAAGGCATTTTCAAAACCTCATCATTTCATATATACAGCTCAATTTAACTAGAATTACTAACGCTATAAATTCTATACATGAAACACAAGAAATTTTTATCAACTCAATATAAAATTGAACAGGCAATTATGAATTACAAAGATCAATAATTAAAGGAAAATATTCAACCTGAGTATCTAAAAATGAACTATTACCTAAGCATTGTCTTCTTTTTTAAAGATAATTGTTGGTAAGAATATAGTGAAATGAATACTTGTCAAACTGAAGATGGGAGTATAAATTAATACACTGTTTATTCCCTCTGACCCATCATTTCACTTTTATGAATTTATACTAAGGAAATTTTAGGTTGTACAAGGATTTATGTAGCATTGTTTCTGAAAATCAAAAACTGGGAAAAAAACTAAATGTTTGATTATGTTAGATTCATTCTCTAATGTTATGTTGTCATTTAAAAAAATCACGTCTGAAAAATATTTCTACAAGAATTTAAAAATATGTATCTCTAACTTTGTTTCTTGGTAGTGGGACTAATGATTTTTACATTTGCTTTTTAACATTCCTTTTTTTTTCCTTTTGGTGAGGAAGATTGGCCCTTAGCTAACATCTGTTGCCAATCTCCCTCCTTTTGCTTGAGGAAGATTGGCCCTGAGCTACCGTGTATGCCAATCCTCCTCTATTCTTTTTGTATGTGGTCACCACCATGGCACGGTTTGATGAGTGGTCTAAGTCTGCACCTGAGATCCGGGCCCGTGAACCTAGGATGCTGAAGTGGAGTGCGCCAAACTTAACCACCTGCCACCGGGCTGGCCCTTAAAATTCTTTTATATTTGCACGTATTATACAATCAACACATGTTACTCTGGTAACATAATGTTTAAAAAATAGATATTATTTAAAAATACATTTTAAAGAAAAATTAAGACCTACTGGCAAAGAGAAGTGCCTTAAAATAAAAAATATCTAATAATACTAAGTACAAATACTAAGTACTAAAATATCCAATAAAACTGTACTACAGAATCTTCTATTATCAAATAAGCATGCTAAAATAATTCTTGCCTTTAGAAAGGAGCTTTCTAAATTTCTGTGTTGCTGTTAGTTGTTGTTCAGCATTATTAGAAAAAATCATCTGAACCATATCTGCGGTAATAACTTCTTCCTAAAACACACAAAAGAAAATACAATTTATGATTTAAATATTTCACATGAATAATGCTTGCTGTATCCACTGTCTCTGAAATATTATCGGAGTATAGTCTGAAATACAATTTTGTAATATCTACCTCTGGAACAGGTACAGTGGAACTGATATCCGGATCTTGGATAGGACTTTCTAGCATAGCTTCATCATTTCTGGGCAAAGAGACATTTCTGCGTTTGAACAACTGTAATAAAGAGAAATCACTTTATACATTGAGCTTTCCATAAAACACTGAATTCCCATTAAATTTTAGTTTTCATTTAAGTGAACAAAACAAACCAATAATTTTATCATTTAAAATTCTAAACATTTTAGTAGTTTCCAATCATAGCAAGAAGACTCAAATTATCTATGAGAAGTTAAACTTTTTGGGCTAGGTTAGCTCTTGCCCTGCAGAATGCTTTGGGCCATTCTTATTCTCCATCTTTTACCAATAGCCCGGCCCATAAGTAGAGTACACAATCACATTTTACAGCATTTGAAAGAGTACATATGCTCACACTGGATTATGAGACGTCTAAGAATTTTTCTAAGAAAATCTTAAAAAGCAAATCTGTTCCACGGGCGAGATAACATGTGGTATCTTAACATAGTATATCAGATTAACAAGGAATAGAGAATACTCTCAGGAAAGATAGCCCTATGCTTATTAATTCAGTAGTGGATAAAAATAAAGAAAAAAACAGACCACAAGAAAAAAAAATTGTAACTACGTGTGGTGACGCATGTTAACTAAACTTACTATGACAATCATTTTGTAATATATACAAACATTGAATCATTATGTTGTACACCTGAAACTAATATGTTATGTGTCAATTATACAGCAATAAAAAATAGTTTAAACATCAAGTTTTATTTAGCACTATTTACTGAAAAATATAAAACTGAACCGATAGTATAAATAGGGAATTATGAATTACAAAGTTACTTTTTATTGAAAAGTCTGGAGGAAATGTTACAGCTATCTTGTTTCCAACTGATTATTTTTAAAGTAGTTCAGAAAAATCCACTGATAATTTTTTTTTTTTAAAGATTTTATTTTTTTCCTTTTTCTCCCCAAAGCCCCCCGGTACATAGTTGTATATTCTTCGTTGTGGGTTCTTCCAGTTGTGGCATGTGGGACGCTGCCTCAGCGTGGTTTGATGAGCAGTGCCATGTCCGCACCCAGGATTCGAACCAACGAAACACTGGGCCGCCTGCAGCGGAGCACGCGAACTTAACCACTCAGCCACTGGGCCAGCCCCTCCACTGATAATTTTTATTGTTTTTGCCATAATTTTAGTGCCTAGTACAGTTCTGAGCACCTAATAGATGCTTAAGAAATAGAAGTTAAATTCATGAACAAATAAATGTTTTGTTTGAAAAAACCAAAAAGGAGGAGGAGAGACATGGTACGGTCACTGACGGAGATTCAGAGGTACATCTTCTAAATCAAAATTGAGGAAAAAAGTCTGGCATCATGTTCTTTTCGATAGATAAATAACTGTTCTTCAATCTGTACACAGTTCTCTTTCTAATCATTCATTCAACATTTTTTTTTCCTGAGTACCTACTATAATATAGCAAGGACTGTGCTAGATACTACAGATAGGGAGACAACAAATCACAATCATATTTCTAAAACAGGTCTTTCTCTGCTTTCTTAATTGCTAGTCCTTTTCACATATTAGATTTAATTTGTGTGAGGACCGCACCCTCCTATTTATAAATACTTCTAAATTTAAGTATATTCTGGAATGAAAAATGTTGAGATGCAATCTTTTAAATGATTCTTCTATTCCTTACGTCACATATGCAAAGTTCACACAGAGAAGGCTGAGATCTAGATGACGACACTATAGGAGGAACAGTGTAAGGAGCACAGGAAGATGCCTATAACTAAATAGGAGCAAGAGCTACGAAACAGAAAGCAACAAATGAATATAAGCAACATTTTTTAGGGGGCAAATTTTACAAGGACAAATGGAAGTTATCTAAATAGGCTCAAGAGTAAAAATTTCTTAGCAGTGGGGTAGAAATATAAATAACATAAAACGTTTACTAATGAAACAGCAAAGCCATTCCTGTCAGTGATTAAAAAAAATAGCACAGGATTCTGCTCATGAATTTGCTGTTATTCCTGGAGTCTAATAAACTAAAAGAATAGATTTATGTATATTCAATTTCCTAAAACACTTTTTCATTTAGAATTATCCAAAAATTAACAATAAGAAAACTTTTAATATCTGTACAGAATGCTTTGTGTTAAACAGAATATTTAAAAACACCTACCTGTTCTTCCCGCTTCTGTTTTCGAAGCTGTATTCCTTCTTCTTCTCTTCGTCTACGCATCTCTTGAGGATTTAGAGCTTTATTCTTATAACTTTTCATTCTGTAGTTATCTTTCCCTGGACTAGCCATGGCATCTTAAGGTTAGGAGAGAAGAAAACAGATACTGGTAACTCCTAAGACTACACGAAACATTTACTCTAGGGTAACTAAATTCAGGGAACTAGATTCAGGCTCACCAATTAAATAGACCAACAAAATCCACGCTGGAAATTATGCACAAAGAATATCCTCTCACTCCCATATAAAATTGGAACAAAATGACCAAGTATTTTAGGAATGAACTACCAAACAAATAGATTTTCTAAATACAGACAAAGTCATTACTCTAATTTCACTGATTCTAAGATGCACTCTGCCATTCCTGGCATTTTCATCTTTCTGAAGTGGAATGCATCTTAAAATCACCGTCAGCTAGGAAATAATCCTGAGATCGTTGGGTAAAAATCTTCTAAATTACAGTTTCAGGCAAGATCAGGAAACAGCCATCACTGAAGCATTTTATCTTCAGTCGAATATGGTATTAGGCTTCAATAAGTACACCTCAAATATTTACTGAGTGTGCCTGAACAAGAGGATGCACGGCAGAAGGGACAGAAGATAAAGCTAGAAAGGTAGATAAGATCACATACAGGTCCCGCAATCTGGTTGAGAAATTTAGACTTGACCCTAAGGAATAGAATTAAAGAAATTAAAGACACAGTTGTTTCAAATGTTGATGATGAAGCCCTAAACTAAATTAGTAGTTGCATTGGAAATACAGAAGATAGACTGGATTCCAAAAACACTTCTGAAATTAGTTCAATAAGAATTAGAGGCCAAATGAATATAAGACATAGTGGTGAAGAAGAAAATGGAGTTGAGGATGACTCCATGGTTTTTCATCTTCAGCTATTATTTCAGTATGATGCCAAATAACCCAAGGCAAGGAATACAGATGGAGGATCAGAGTGGTGGTTTTGTTTGCTTGCCTGCTTGTTTATGAGACAAGAATAATGAATTAAATTGTTTTATTTTTTAATTTACACACAGTAAAAATCACTCTTTTGGTATACAGGCATATAACCATCACAATCAAGACACAGAACAGTTCCATCAACCCCAAGACTTCCTCATGCTGCTCCCATTAGCCCTCTCCCACCCTTAATACCTGGCAACCAAAGATTTGTTTTCCATCTCTATAGTTCTGCCTTTTCCTGAATTTCAAAGAATGGAATAATACAGCATGTAGTCTTCAGCTGGCTTCTTCCATTTAGTATAATGTATCTGTGAGTCATCCATGTTGTGGCATTCATCAATAGTTTCTTCCTTATTGTTGAGTAGTAGTCTATTGTATGGATATACCACGGTTTACCCATTCATTAGTTGAAAGGCATTTACGTTGTTTCTAGTTTTAGGCAGGAATAAGTCTGCTATAAACATTCATGCACAGGTCTGCGTGTACATGTAAGTTTTCACTTCTCTTGGAAATATCTAGGAGTAGAACTGATGGGTAATACGGCAAGGACATGGTTCACATTTCACAAGAAATTGGCAAACTTCTTTGAAAATTCCACCTGTGCCCCCAACCAACATACACACTAGACTACTTCTAAGACCATTAATCTAGGTGACTGCATTAAAACCTTTCAACATAAATACATTAACCAAATAAATCTAGCCCCCAAAACGCAATTAACATGTGTTCCTTATCTTCTATGGTACTAACTTCTTGCCTGTTATTTAACACCTGCATCCTCACCGCAGTTGCTTTAAAGGGGATGTGTTGAGTCCAACGAAAAAGATCTCTAAGGGTGCCTCACCCAATGAGATTGTTTTATTCTCTGGAAAATAACGTTAAAGACTGTACTTCAAAGGCTGCTGTCTCATACAGGTTATTTTAAATATAGGAAATGCTATTCAGACACTTTAAAGTTGTAGAAGAGAGGAAACTTTTTTCATAAGCTTATTTTTCACCCAACTCTTTGAAAAACTGAGTTGAGGTTAGGCACATAACTGGAATCTGAACTTTTCCTAATATCTATTAATGGAATTTCTTGTGCCCCTAAAACCTCCCTTTCTACGGCTTTGGGTGCCTATTAGTAAAATTACAAGACCATACAAAAGGGGAAATAACGCCGACTAGAACCCTTGCAACCAAACAAGCAGGACTTACAGATCTAAAGGACAGAGCTGTTTCTTGTTTACCAAGAAAGAAAATCACTTTCCTACAAAATACGAATCATTGAGTGTTGTAATTAAGAGGCATCAAGTCAGAAGCTTTTTTTTAATGTGTTCAAAAAGCCAAAGAGTAAATGCCAATGTCTGTATTCTTCTGAAGTATCATCATCCCGTTTCACAGCTTTCAAATGCTTTAATCTCTTATGCATTATCGAGGAAACACTATTAACTATTCATCTTGGAAGGGAGGTGACGGACTAAGTCTCACCCCGCTTGCCGGCGTCGGGACTGAGCTCTCCGAGGCACCTGCCTCCCGGCGGAGGGCAGGCCCCGGGGCCGAACCTGCCTAATTCTGGCCACCGTGCAACTTCTAATAAGCGGCCGGCCGCGGACAGACGCTGACTCCCAGGAGCGAGCGGCAGCGTTTGGCAAGACCATGTACCGAGAGAAGGAGAAACGGTGAAGCAGGGCGGCTGGAGGATGAGACCGGCTGCCTAAAACTCCTTCCGAGGACCAGCCTGCCTGTCCGAGCATCTGGACTCCCCGCGCCTTCGCGTCCGCAAGGGAAAGGTCCGGCTGCCACGCCCCCATCACCGCCGTCGCCCTGAGGCGAACCTAAGAAAACCACGGCCACGGCCTGCTCCTGAACCTTTTGCAAGGAAGGGGGTGAATAAAAACAGTGGCCCCAGGAGCCAGTAGCTCCCCCAGGGACCAAACCCGAGGCCCACCCAACCTGGGGTGTGTCACTCCCACTTACCCATTAATGTGGCACTAACCCGGGCCCCGACTTCCCAGCCCCCGACTGCGGCGTCTGCTGCAGGTAACAGGGGCGTCGCCACTCCCGCCCCTAGCGTGGAGAGCAGCGACCAGGTTCGCAATTCAAGATGGCGGCCACCTGCGCCCCTTCCCCGAGACCCCGAGGTTCCTCTCCCAGAAGCCCTTGCACGCGGCGACTGCGGCGACCGCGGCGGCGGCAGCGGCGGCTGCACAGATCGGCGGAGGGGCGGAGAGAAGCCCGCGCCCTAGCCCCACCCACCGAAGGAGGAGCCGGCGCCTGCACCGACTCCGGTATTTTAACCCGGCGCAGGCGCTGTGGCAGGAGCGTGTCCTACCGTCTTAGTCCTCCGTGGAGTTCTCATTCACTCATCGTTCGTTCGTTCGTTCATTCATTCATTCTACAACCTAGTATTGATTGAGGGCCTAATCTGTGCCAGGCACTGTTTTAGGTATTGGAGCTACAACATTTTACACAACGGATAAAAATCCCAACCTCGTCGAATTTTACCGAGGCTCTTTCCCTTTTCATCTTCATTAACTTTTTCCCATATGCTCTGCTCCTTTGTTTCAAGCTTTTCACTTTGCCATTTATTTATAATATTGGATTCTATATGAAATCTGTGGATTTCGGACAAAAAAGTAGTCACTGATACATGGAATGAATAACTCCAGATAAAGTGCTGTAAATTACAACACACGTATAACCTTGTAATTCACCCTGGAGTTCAACAAACAGTATTGAAAACAGACTGTTTTCCAGATGCAATGCGAGGCACAGAAAATACAAGGTTGACACGTGACTCCTGTCCCGAAGAAGCTCCTATTTTCCATCTCTTGTTCTTTTTGTTCTCTTTTCTGAGAAATTTCTTGAGTTATCTTTCAGCTCTCTATTGAGATATATATATATATATATATATATGTAAATCAACTGGTATATATAAAATGTATTTTAATCTTGCTGTTGTATTTTTTAATCTCAAGAGCTATTTCCTATTTTTAATTCAGGATTAAATATCTTTTCTTCTCTCTCTGAGGATATTGATTGTAGTTTCCTTGAAGTTTTTCTTCCTCTTTCATTCATTGTCTATTTCTTCAGAGTTCTTTTTTTTTTTTCTTTTTGATCATTTTGGTTTTCACCTTTCCTGCCACAGGCTGTACTCAAATGCCTGGTGATCACTGAGTATGCATTCGTATTTAAGACTGAGACACTACAGAAACCTATTGTAAGCCTGTGGATCAGTGGGGTTTGTTTACTCGCCATCAGTCGTTGACCTCCCTACGGGCTGAAAACATGGGATCTTGGCTTTTTCACTGGAGGACTTTCTAAAAGTCATTATTTGTAGGTCTTTTCTCTTGAACCAATGGTTTTCCCTAGAGAAGAATTTTCCAATATCCTGCCTTCCAAGCACACTCAGATATCAGAATGCGTTGGGGGAAAATGGCTAGGGGCCTCATAATTCCCAATTTAGTTCTCACTGTTGCCCATTTTCAGTGCAACACCTTGACCCCCACACTTAGTTGTGCATTTCTGACTTGACAGCCTCTCCAGTTCATTTTCTTCATACACTAAACCTGTAGCCTTCCATCTAGGAGGGAAAAATGAGTCACTTAGCAACCTTGTGATGGAGGAAATACGTGGGTATAGTTCTAACTGCTTCTTATTCACACTTTCAGCAAAATGTTCCTCATTTCAAGCCCAAATTTAATATCTTTTTCAGAAGTATCTAGTCTTTAATTTCTGAACATTTCCAGAGTTTTCGTGCATGAATTAACTTGTTTTTTGTTGACTACTGTTGTTAGCTAAGTTAGTTACTTCTCATCCATCCTTTTTCTAGTTTTCAAAATCTGTTAGTCTCATTAATGTTTATTATTATATTTGTTCATCATTTTAGTAGATTTTGAAAGGCGAGGAATATAAATACATGTTCAATCTGCCCTGTTTAACCACTCAGCCCCCAGAGTGATTTTCCTTTTTTATTTTTTGCTGAGGAAGATTCGCCCTGAGCTAACATCTGTTGCCAATCTTCCTTTTTTTTTTTTTTTTTGTATGTAAGCTGCTGCCACAGCATGGCCACTGATGAGCAGTATAGGTCCGCTCCTGGGAACCAAACCCAGGCTGCTGGAGCAGAGTGCTCCAAACTTAACCACTAGGCAACCAGTGCTGGTCCCAGGATGATTTTTAAAAATATACTGTACATCATTAGATGATGCCACTCTCCTACTTAAATACTCCAGTAGCTTTCTACAAAGCCCTACATGATTTGGCCCCTATCTACAACTCTGACTGCATATTAACCACTCTTTCTTTTAGAACATTATACTCAGGTCGCAAATGTTCTTTTTACTCCAGCCTTAGAGTCTTTGTTCTTATTTTCTCTTCTTGGAACGTTCTTCCTCCATTTGGTGCAAGGTTTGTTCATTAGTACACTCACCTCCTCAGAGAGACCTTTTCTAACTACATTAGTCCTCTCTATAAATAACTCAGTTTTATGTCCTTCATAGCACTTATCATGATCAATTTATTTACTTGTTTATTTTTTCTCTGCCTCACTAGAATGTAAGTTTCAAACGGCCCACGTATTTTGATTACTGCTGCAACCCCAGTTCCCAGCAGAATGCCTTTCTAATAGACACTCATTAGATATTCATTGAATGAAATAAGGGCTGAACCTTATAAGGTACGTGTGATCTTGTAACTTTGAGGCAAGAACCTGGCTTGGTTATCCTCCATCTGCAGAGCATAGTTTGGAGTTTGACACCAAGGGGCATTATAAGCCCTTTAGTGATAATAGGATAGAATGCTACTGGGTCAGGCCCTAGACAAACGGTAATGTGGACTCGTGTAATGCCCTAGGACTAGCCCTAGGAATTCATTCAGAAAGACCACAGAGCCTAGCGTCTCTCCTAGTAAATCAGGAGTCAGAACCCTGATGGGAGGCTGCAAAAATGACTACGAGTCCCAGAATGCACTACAACCCAGACCGGGGTGGAGCGAGGCATGCTGGGAGTCCTTCTCTTCCTCTGGAGAGAGGAAGAGCTTTTTTGAATGTAATAACCGGAAGCTGAGGGTTTTTTTAGGGTTGCTGGTTCTTTTCCTGAATCTCTGGGTATAGAGAGGGCCTATGACAGTGTTTCAGGCCGGGAAAGGTAATCGACGCTGCGCACGTGCTCCTCTGCCGGCGAGCCAGACGGCGGCAGCGGCGGGACCCGCAGAGGAAGCCAAGCGGAGGGCAGTGTGGCCGCGGCCGGACCTCCGGGCCGGTAAGAACTGACAGCCCCAGTCCTCATTTCTCAGGCCCACGGCTTTCCCCAGTTAGTGTCTGGCCCGCTTTCAGGTCGTGGCTCGGGACGTTGGCGCGGAGCTTTGGGCAACCTCGGCCTTGCGGCATTCCGGCCCTATCGCCGCATCCTTACATCTCTCACCCACTTGTTCTGATCAAAGTGTTCGGAAGTTCAAGTATATCCTTCTCTGTCTAGCCGTGTCCTGGCCCCGGGAACAGACGAAACTCTCTGGGTGTGACGTTCTGTCCGCTGAGGGTCTGGGAGAACTTCCTTTTAAAATCAGAGACTATTTTCACTTGTCTCAAGGGAAAGAGAAAAATAAGGACAACGTGGGGAGTTCTTATAAAGCTAAATTTATTTAAATGATGGGAATAGTTCTCTTATTTTTCTTTTCCTGTTTGTTTTTAGCTAGTCCTTAGCCAAGGGATGGTCTGTAGCAGGAATTAGGAAGATTGCCGTGGTGATTGCTTTTTAAAAATTGTTTCTTAGCAAAATCACCTTTTTGTCGGTAGCCAGTACTTTATAGGTCCATAAAACCCAAAATGACTGCTGATTTAGTACATCTCATTTTATAGACCCAACCTCGAAGAGGTGCGCTGTCTTACCTAAAATTATGAAACCTGAGATTATAACCCGGTTCTCCTGACTCTGGAATTGGTGCTATTTTTTACTATGCTCACTCTGCTTTTATTCTTTGGGTTGAGAGTACGGCCTCTGGAGCCTGACTGGGTTAGCATTTTGGCTAACCGTTTTCTGGCTGTGGTGACATATCGGAGCCAGGGCTTCTGCTATATAGAATGATAGTAATGGTACTTAAGTTAGTTTGGTATATGTAAAGCTCTTTAACTGGTAACTGCTATTATTAAGATGTGTTTATTTACCCTCCCCATTCTTACCAACTTGAAAGTTCTGTACTTAGATACATCAGTTGATAAAGTTTTCTTTGTTTTCTCTTACCTGACTTACCTTACTTGGGCAATTTTGTAAATGTTATTTTATCTCTACTTCAAACCAGACACACTTTTTGAAATATTTTAAAAATTAGTTATTTTATTTTGCATTATTATTGCCTTTGTTTTGTTGAAACTATAAACTTGAAATATGGTAGTGAATGGTTGAGATTTCTAAATAGATTTGTATAATTGAGGAACAGTAAGTGCATTGAAAATATTTTCATCTAAATAATCCTGTTTTAAATAATAAGTATAATTGTTCTAAATCATTTTATAAAATGCGTTTTTTTATTCAACTCTTACTTTCCAACTTAAAATAAAATACTGTGTTTTTTTCTAGCTACCTGATGTACCATGCTTTCTTGTGATATTTGTGGTGAAACAGTAACCTCAGAACCAGACATGAAGACTCACCTCCTAATTGTTCACATGGAAAATGAAGTTATATGTCCATTTTGCAAGTTGTCAGGTGTGAATTATGATGAAATGTGTTTTCATATTGAAACTGCTCATTGTGAGCAAAATGAACTAGAAAGAAACTTTGAGAGGATCAATGCAATACAGTATGGAACTTCAGATAACAGGAAGGACAACACCCTACAGTGTAGAACGGAAGTTAATTCAGGTATTCTTTCAGCTTGTGCATCTAATCATCCGAAAATTTCAGCTCAAAGCCTGCCAAAGGATGGTACTTTAAAACATAAAGATTTTTATTCAGAGAACTTAACTGAATCTAGAAAATTCCTGAAAAGTAAGGAAGAACAGTGTGACCTATCCAAAATAAAAGGATCAATTTATGAAACAATGTATAGTCCTCCCGAATGTCCATTCTGTGGAAAAATAGAAGATTGTAGTCAAGATATGGAAGCTCACGTGAAAACAAAGCATGCCAATCTTTTAGACACTCCGTTAGAAGGTAAAGTGTTCATTTTGTATAAGTAACAGTAGTCTCAGTTTAGTATGTGTTCTTCTCAAAGTTGGTTTGTAAATCAGGTTACTAAAGTGTGTTTTTAAGTTCAGTTTATATCTATAATGTTGTTCATTTGCCATTATTATAATATGAAAATACAATAATGGAAAAGAATTTTGATGCAGATAATAAACGTTTCAGCTACATTCAGAGTAAGTTTAGAACCTTTCTGCAGAGAAATACACTCAGAGTCCAGTTTCAGTGGCATGTTCTTTTGTTTACCACCAGCCCAGTGGCACCTGGATTGTCTTGTACTCTGATTTTGTTAGTGAGTTCTGTGTTATTGAAGTCACACTCTGATTTCTGTTCTTTTTTTTTTTTTTGGAGTATTTTTTGTGTATGTGTGAGGAAGATTGGCCCTGAGCTAACATCTGTTGCCAATCTTTCTCTTTTTTTTCCTCCCTAAAGCCCCGGTATGTAGTTGTATATCCTAGTTGTAAGTCATTCCAACTCTTCTATGTGGGATGCTGCCATAGCATGGCTTGATGAGCAGTGGGTAGGTCTGCACCCAGGATTCAAACCGGTGAACCCCAGGCTGCTGAAGCAGAGTGCGAGAACTTAAATACTCAGTCACGGAGCTGGCCCCTGATTTCTCTTAAGTTCGTTAAAGTTAGTTTTATGGCCTAAGAAAAGATGTATGGTCTATCTTGGTATATGTTCATAGACACTTGGAAAAAAAGTGTATTCTCTTATCATTAGGTGGAGTGTTCTATATTTCCCAATTAGATTGCGTTTGAGTGTGTTCAGATCTTCTGTGTCCTTGCTGATTTCCTGTCTAGAAGTTCTACCAGTTTTTGAAAGGAGATTGTTGAAGTCCCCAATTGTAACTGTATATTTGTCTGTTTTTTCCTTCAGCTCTGTCGTGTTTTGTTTTGTGTATTTTGAGGCTCTGTTGTTGGTGCATACACATTTAGAATCATGTGTCTTGTTCTTACTGTTGAGTTTTAAGGTAATTTGTATATTTTGGGTACAAGTACTTTATTAAATATGTGTTTTGCAAGTGTTTTCTCCCTGTCTGGGGCTTGTCTTTTCCTTCTCTTAACAGTGTCTTTGCAGATCAGAAGTTTTTACTTTGTTGTTGTTGTTGTGTTACTTGAGGAAGATTGGTCTTGAGCTAACATCTGTTGCCAATCTTCCTCTTTTTTTTTTGCTTGCAGAAGATTTGCCCTGTGCTAACATCTGTGCCAGTCTTCTCTATTTTGTATGTGGGCTGCTGCCACAGCATGGCCACCATTGAGTGGTGTAGGTCCATGTCTGGGGAACTGAGCCTGGACCACCAAAGTGGGGCGGGCTGAACTTAACCAATGGGCCACAGAAGTTTTTACTTTTAATTAAGTGCAAATTATTTGATTTCTTCTTTCATGGATTGTGTTTTTGGTGTTATATCTAAAAACTCATTGCCAGATTCAAGGTCACTTTTCCTATGTTATCTTCTAAAAGTTGTATAGTTTCAAAGTTTACATTCAAGTCTGATTCATTTGAGTTAATGTTTCTAAAACGTGTAAGGAGAGTGTCTAAATTCTTTTTTTTTAAATTAATAAATGTTATTTTTTAGAGCAGTTTCAAGTTCACATCAAAATTAAGCAGAAAGTACAGAGAATACCCCCGTCTCTATATACATACAACCTCCTCCACTATGGGCATCCTATACCAAGGGATGCGTTTGTTACTATCAGTGAATCTACATTGGCACATCATTATCACCCAAAGTCCATAGTTTACATTAGGGTTCACTCTTGGTGTTGTGTATTCTACAGGTTTTGACAAATGGATAACGACATGTACCCACCATTGTAGTATCATACAGAATAGTTTCACTGTACTAAAAATCCTCTGTGCTGCAGCTATGCATCCCTTCCTCCCCTCAACCCCTGGCAACCACTATCTTTTTACTGTCCCCATAGTTTGCCTTTTCCAGAATGTCGTATAGTTGGAATTATAGAGTATATAGCTTTTACAGATTGGTTTGTTTCACTTAGTAATATGCATTTAAGTTTCCTCCATGTCTTTTTATGGCTTGCTAGCTTATTTCTTTTTAGTGCTGAGTAATACTCCACTGTCTTGATGTACCACAGTTTATCCATTCACCTACTTGATTGCTTCCAAGTTTTGACAGTTATGAGTAGAACTGCTATAAACATCTGTGTGCAGGTTTTTGTGTGGACGGAAGTTTTCAGTTCATTTGAGTAAATACCAAATTACCAGATCACTACCAGATCATATGGTAGCGGTGTGTTTAGTTTTATAATAAACTGCCAAACTCATCCAAATTAGCTGTACCATTTTGCATTCACACCAGCAATGAATGAAAGTTCCTGTTGCTCCACATCCTTGCCAGCAGTTGATGTTCCAGATTTTGGCCATTCTAATATGAGTATAGTGGTCTCTCATTTTAATCTGCAATTCCCTAGTAACTTAGGATGAACATCTTTTCATATACTTACCACCTTTACATCTTCTTTGGTGAGGTGTCTGTGAAGGTGTATAGCCCATATTTTAGTCAGGTTTTTGGTTTCTTACTGTTGATTTTTAAGTGTTCTTTGTATATGTTGGATAATCAATCTTTGTCACATGTGTCTTTTGCAAATATTTTCTCCCATTTTGTGGCTTCTCTTCTTATTCTGTTGACATTGTCTTTTGCAGAGCAGAAATTTTTTATTTTAATGAAGTTCACTTTATCAATCATTTCATACATTAATCATGCCTTTGGTGTTGTATCTTAAAACTCATTGCCATACCAAGGTCATCTAAGTTTTCTCCTATGCTATCTTTTAGGAACTTTATAAATTTGCAATTGTCCATCTAGGTCTGTGATCCATTTTCAAGTTAATTTTTGTGGAGGATGTAAGATCTGTTTCTAGATTCATTTTCTTTTCATGTTGATGTCTAGATGTTCCAGCACCGTTTGTTGAAAGACCGTCTTTGCTCCATTGTACTACCTTTACTTCTTTGTCGAAAGTCAGTTGACTATATTTATATCAGTCCATTTCTGGGCTCTCTATTCTGTTCCACCGATCCATTTAGCTCCTCTTTTTCCAGTACCACACTGCCTTGATGCCGTAGCTTTATAGTAAGTCTTGAAGTTAGATAGTGTCAGTCTTCCAACTTTGTTCTTTAATATTGTGTTGGCTATTGTGGATCTTTTGCTTCTCCATATAAACTTTAGAGTCACTTTGTTGATATCCACAAAATAGCTTGCTGGGGTTTTGGTTGGCATTGCCTTGGGTCTATAGATCAAGTTGGAAAGAACTAACATCTTGACAATATAGACACTTCCTACCCTGAACAAGAAATCTGTATTTATTTAGTTGTTCTTTGATTTCCTTCGTTAGAATTTTGTATTTTTTTCTCATGTTTTCTCATCATTAAGTATGATGTTAGCTGTAGGTTTTTGCAGATATTCTTTATCAAGTTGAGGAAGTTCCCCACCATTTCTAGTTTGCTGAAAGTTTTTATCATGAATATGTGTTGGGTTTTGTCAAGTGCTTTTTCTGCATCCATTGATGTGACCATGTGATTTTTCTTTTTTAGCCTGTTGATGTGATGAATTACATTTGTGACTTTTGAATGTTGGATTAGTCTTGCATACTTGGGATAAATCCCACTTGATCATTGTGTATAATTCTTTTTATGCATTATTGGATTCAATTTGCTGACATTTTATTGAGGATTTTGCATCTCTGTTAATGATAGAGATTGATCTGTAGTTTTCTTTTCTTGATTATCTTTGTCTGGTTTTGGTATTAAGATAATGCTGGCCTCATAGCATGAGTTAAGAAATCTCGTTGCTGCTATTTTCTGGAAGAGACTGTAGGAATTGGTATGATTTCCTCCTTAAATATTTGGTAGAATTCACCAGTTAACCCATCTGGACCTGGTGCCCAGGAATGTTATTAATTATTACTTCAATTTCTCTAATATATAACTTTATTCAGATTGTCTCTTTCTTGTGAGTTTTGCCTGATTGTGGCTTTCAAGAAATTAGTCCATTTCATCTAGGTTATTAAATGTGTGGGCATAGTTGTTGAAAATATTCCTTTATAATACTTTTAATGTTCATGGGACATGTAGTGATGCCCCTCTTTTATTTCTGGTATTAGTAATTTGTGTTCTCTCTTTTTCATAGCTTGGCTAGAGGCTTATTGATTTTATTGATCTTTTTATAGAAACAGCTTTTGTTCTCATTGGTATTCTCTATTGATTTTCTCTTTTTAATTTCATTGATATCTGCTCTGATTTTTATTATTTCTTTTATTCTGCTTACCTTGGATTCAATTGCTTCTTTTTGTAGTTTCCTGAAGTGGAAGCTTAGATGATTGATTTTGGATTTTGCTTCTTTTCCGATATATGCATTCAATGTTATCAGTTTCCTTCTAAGCAGTGCTTTTGCTGCATTGCACAAATTTTCAGTTGTATTTTAATTTTCATTTAGTTCAAAATATTTTTAATTTCCCTTGAGATTTCTTCTTTGATGCATTGTTATTTAGATGTGTGTTGTTTAATCTGCAAGTGTTTTGTAATTTTCCAGCTATCTTTTTGTTAATTGATTTCTAGTTTAATTCCATTGTGGTCTGAGAGCAGACATTGTATGATTTCTATTCTTTAAATTTCTTAAGGCTTTATGGCCTAGAATGTGTTTTATGGCCCAGAATGTGGTCTGTCTTGGTGAGTGTTTTATGTGAGCTTGAGCAGGATGTGTATTCTGTTGTTGGATGAAGTTGTGTAGAGGGGTTAACTATATCTGCCTGCTGGATCTTTCCACTTCTAATAGAGGAGTGTTACAAATCCTCTGTGTAATAGCTGATTCTTCTGTTTCTTTGCCATTCTGTCAGTTTTTACATCACATATTTTTACACTCTGTTGTTAAGCACTTACACGTTAAGGATTGATATGTCTTCTTGGAGTATTGAAGCCTTTATCATTATGTAATGCCACAATTTATCCCTGATAACATTCCTTATTCTGAAATCTACTCTCTCTGAAATTAATATAGCTATTCCTGCTTTTTTTTGATTAGTGTCATCATGGTGTATCTTTCTCCATCCCTTTCCTTTTTATCTATGTATGTATTTATATTTAAAGTAGGTATCTTCTAGATAACATATAAGTCAGTCTTGTTTTTTGATCCACTCTGACAATCTCTGTCTTTTAATTGGTGCATTTAGACTGTTGACATTTAAAGTGATTATTCCTGTAGTTGGATTAATAGCTACTATAGTTGTTACTGTTTTCTATTTGTTGCCCTTGTTCTATATTCCTTTTTTTTGTCTACCACTCTTTTTCTGCCTTTTATGGTTTTAATTGAGCATTTTATATGATTCCATTTTCTTCTGTTGGGAAAGACAGTTTGTGCATGCAGTCTTTAGACCCTACTTGGCCACATAAGAATAGGCCTTGGGCCTAGAACACTTCCTTTTCAAGATAGAAGGAGTTCTCATAGCCTGTGCTGGACTCATCCCTTTGTGTGGAAATGTCTTTCCCTGTTTCAGACAATGATGTGCACCTGCCCTACCTTACTGCTATATGTGTCTGTCTCCTGTGGGAAGGGGATGAAGTCCTTCATTCTGTGGCACAAGAGGGATGTGTGGAGACCAGTTGCTCTGCATTGGCTTCTGGGAGGGACCCACTGGGCATGGCAGACCAATGTTTAGTACTGAAGTTGATCTTGTTTTGTCTCTTCTCTATGTGTTTTTCTATCTTTATTATGAGTAAAGCATTGTTACATCCAGTGCTTGACTGCATTAGGTCTTCCTTGGCAATTCTGATACCAGGATGCAGTGTTTGTATTTCTACTCCAGATAATAGGTAACAGATGCCACTTGCTCAACACTCTCCTTTCTTAACATATCAATTATACTTCTATGCTTACTTTTTTTAATGGTTGACCTAGAGTTTGCAGTCTATGGTAACAATTAATCCAAGTCTCCTTTCAAATAACTTTATACTACAGCATGGGTTCTGCAAGTACCCTATCATAACAAAATATTCCTAATTCCTCCCCCTTCCCTTGTATCATTGCTGTCATTCATTTCACAGAAACATAACCATATATACACACATACATAATTGAGTACATTGTTGCTATGTTTATTTTGAATAAATTTATCTGTTACATCAGTTAAGAATAAATAAAAGTTTTTAATTTACCTTCCCTCATTTCTTCTCTGTTGCTCTTCTTTTATGTATATCCATGTTTCTGGCCTATATCATTTTCCTTCTCTCTAAAGAACTTCTTTTAACATCTCTTGTGAGGCAACAGATTCCCTTAATTTTTGTTTGTCTGAGAAATTCTTTATTTCTCCTTTACTTTTGAGGGGTAATTTTGAAGGGTACAGAATTCTAGGTTTGGTGGGGTCTTTTTCCTCTGGCCATTTTAACTATTTCACTCCTCTTACTGCTTACCTGGTTTCTAAGGAGAAGTCGGATGTAATTCTTTGTTCTTCTATAGGTAAGGTGTTTTTTTCCTTTGGCTTCTTTCAAGGCATTTTTATCTTTGATTTTCTGAAGTTCGAATATGATATGCCTAGGTATAGTTTTTTTTGACATTTATCCCTGGTGTTTTCTGAGCTTCCTAGAGCTGTGATTTGATGTCTGACATTAATTTTGGGACATTCTCAGTCATTGTTGCTTCAGGTATTACTTCATTATCTCTTTTTCTTCTCATGGTATTCCCATTATGTGTATGTTATACCTTTTGTAGTTCTCCCACAGTTTTTGGATATTTTGTTCATTTTTTTTTTTTCCCGGTGTTTTTCTCTTTATTCTTTAGTTTGAGAAGTATCTCTTGTCATACCCTTAAGCTGGGAGATTCTTTCCTCAGCCATATCCAACAAGCTAATGAGCACTAACTTCTGTTAGTGTTTTTTATCTCTAGCATTTCTATTTTTTTTATGATGTCACTTCTGTTAACTTTTGAAGGTTTGCAGCACTTAAAGTATTTTTGCTTATAAGTATGAAAGTTAAAAATCGTTTTTTTCATAAAATATAAGATCAACCAATTTCACCATCAAATAAAAGTAAAAACGGGATTTCTTTTTAAACTTAGTCCAAAGTGGCATTTAGGACCTTAGTTGTAGGCTGTTGTGCTGACACCATGACAAACCAAAGTATAGGGTTGGGTCTGGTGTTCTTTTCGGTATCTGATGCTCATGGATTAAGTTCTAGAAATGGTACAATTATAAGGCAGGGATTCCTCGACAGGTTTGCTCCTTGGGTTGAGTGCTCCAGGTTAAGGCACATTTTGAGGGACCCATGTCAACTACCTATTAGTCATCAAGGTCAAGAAATTTATTGTCTCCCCCTTGGTATTCCGTTCCCTGGAAATCGACTTAGTACTGAAAGACACCTCCAATTCCACCAAATCCTTTCACAAACTGGGATCCTTCTTGTGACTTATCCATGGCAGTTTCCAGTATAGCTCCAAATTTTTTATAATTGTTGGCAAACCATTTCAGCAGGGGTGTTTCTGAATCAGCTCATGTTCCTGTCTTGTCAGTGAAATGAGATTTATCCTTCTCTTGTTCTGCAGTTAGAGAATTTTTTCCTCTACTGTGCCTTGGCAATGAAGAACACATCTCAGTATGTTCAGATTTTCATCAACTATTGGAATCTCTATAGCTCCCATTTCCAAAGCCATTAGTGTATCTTCAGCTCCAAAACAGTACTTGTCTGTGTCCTAGCTGATTTCATCAAAGTATCATTGAGTTAATTTCTTCTTTTGAATGAATTTCATCTTAGAGAGGAAGCAGTAGGTAACTCAATAGCTTAGTTTTCAGTTTCACCACCACAGGATGTGTCAACTAAGTTTAAAACTTTTGATTTCAACCTCTGGTCAAACATATCAGATTGACTTAGTTCAGTTTTAAAGTCAGCTGATCCAGCTAAAATGAAACCAGTCTTACTTACTTTGCAGAAATAAACAGCTGCACAGAAGTCTCAGCTACTTTCTGAACATGGTTCTTTCACTTCCAAACCAGGCCTTACATGTATGACTTGCTCAGTACTTCACTCTGCACGTCTGGGTCCCTCTGCTGTGCCCAGTATGACCCAGGTCTTGGGCTTGCAGAGGTACTGCTGCTTCTGTCCTGGGCAAGCTACACCTATCTGCCTGCAGTGCCGGTTGATGGATGCAGCTCTTTGATCTGCTCCCAACTACACAGTATGATCCCAATTCCCAGCTTAATGCTGAATGCTTGAATTCTGTACCTAGTTTGGAGGGTGCTGAGAGTTTAGCTCCTAAAGTCCATGTCTAGACTGGCCCCTACTTACCATTGTCGTTTTCCTTTCTACTTTTCTTGTTTCGACTACAGATCTGAATATTTATTATTAATATTTTCTTTTATTGTAGTGGTAAGAGAGGTTTGTGTTTATGCTCAGTCTTCCGTCTTGACCCTATAAGTAGAAAAATAGCTTTAACTCCAACTACAAAAGAGCTTTTATTTATTTAATAGGGTTGGTGGATAGTAGGCAGTCTTTGACTTGGTATGAAATCTAATAGTTTTAAAGATAAAATCAATTGAATTATGTCTCTAATACAGACTGTGATCAACCACTGTATGACTGCCCTATGTGTGGGCTCATCTGTACAAATTACCATATTCTCCAAGAACATGTTGACTTGCATTTGGAAGAAAGTAACTTCGGACAAGGTACGTTTATATGTTTAAAAATAAGAATATTATGATTTAATTTCCACTTCCTAGGACACATGTCTAATTTTTACATCAATGACATAGAGAAAACAAAGCATATTGGTTAAAAATAAATCTGTTCCTTTAAAGAATTCTAATCTAGCTTCAACTTTGGTTTTAGAAGTTGTTTCACAGCAAAGTAATAAAGGATGAACTGTCGTGACCTACAGCTGAACGAGGGGTATACATCCAGGGTTTTGTCCCAGAGCACTGTTATTTAGAAGACAATGAAATATTGGTCAATTTAAAAAATCTGTTTGGTTTATAAGTTGAGGCTATTCTTTCAGCAGCAAGGAGTAACTGAATTTAGCATCTGGTCAGCAAAAATTGTTGATGAATAGGAAGCTGCCATATGGCACATATAATTTTAAAAAAGAATGTGAACTATGTGACTTAAAAGATGTTCAAGTGCATTTCCAGCTGCTTGCCCAGCGTCTTATATTACAACTTACTAGTTTTATAAGTGACTGTACAAAAGTTTTCCTCTGTCCCCTATCTTTTTAAAATAGTGGCATTGGTTAAGTAATCATTGTGGTGCCTTAGAAGTGGAAGGATCCTGTATGAGTTTCACAATCCCACTGAAACAAAATATAAAATAGACCCTAAGAGAAACCAGTTGTATTCTACTGGATTTCAGTTTCTTAAGGTACATAGGTATCACCTGTTAATGCAAGGGACTTTAATGTCTGGTATTAGTGATGCTAGTACCAGTCACTGATCTCTGTGGACAGCATTGCCCAATCACTCAGCCTAGTCCCAAGATGAGAATTCCTGGAGCAAAGATGGAGTAGTCCTCTACTCTGGTGGTTCTCTACTAACTACTGTGGAAGAATAACCCTCTGAAGCTGAATGTCAGATAATTCTTACTTTGTTTTTGATAAGCTTTGTGTGGGTACATAAATTATTCTGTAAGCCTATGGTGGGTAATGAGAGAAAGATATGGTCTGAGTAAATCACTGTAGATAGGCTCAGAAGTATGTGAAAAATCAGTTGTGGATTGCATATCTGCAACAAAGGAAGTGGGGACCAAATGGGGAGATGCAATAGAGGCTGAGAGATTTGTAAGGAAAGAAAGAATGTTCAAATACATAATTAAACCATCAAATTGGGAGATTAAGAGACAAGATGCTGACCAGGAGCCACTGACTAATGGATCTGCAGGACGCTGGGTAGAGAGGAAACAGGCCAAGATGTTGCAAAGTTGCACTGTTTGTTTGGGGCCAGACTGTAATTAAGTTATGATCTAATACCTGTACTTTGCAGACATATAATCTTATGCTCTTTATTATTTCCTTTCCCCCCCTTGGATTTCTTTGAGAAACCAATCTGCCTTATTTGTGTTAATAAGGAACACCAATGAAGGGTGCTATTTAATTTCTCTAAGTTCTGGTTTCCTCAGTAGATAATAATACCTAACTTACTAAGGTTGTTATGGAGGATCAAACGACATAATTAGTGAAAAGTGCTTGTCACAGCCTAAACACTCAGTGAATATTAGTGATTTAGGTGGAGGTTACACCCTTACAGAAGCAGTTCGAGTTCTGCTAGATTCGTACTCAGTGTTTCCATGACATCATAGTCATGAATAAATGACAAAATAATAGCATTTGCTCCATTTAGAAAATATGTATTAACATGAAATAAGTAAGCTTTTGTTTTAATAGTTATTTTGTTCTAAAGATTAAAAATATCTAACAGGCATGGATAGAATCCAGTGTTCTAGAGATCTAGAATTGGCTCACCAGCTTCAACAAGAAGAAGACAGAAAGAGAAGATCTGAAGAATCAAGACAAGAAATGGAAGAATTTCAGAAGCTGCGGGTACAAAGATGAATAACAATTATAGTATTTTGGTTTAGTAGCATTCTTATTTTTCATTGGTGTTGTCAAGACTTCAGCCTATTTTTGTCCTTGTTATTATACAAAATTTTTTTTACATATATATTTTATAGTTCATAAGAGCCACCATTTATAAGTACTTATTCCAGTCATGTCCTGGGGTAAGCACTTCCTATATAGCATCCTCAAAATCTTCACAACTCCATGAAGAAGCTATTTTAGACTTTTATTTTTTTACAGATGAAGAAATGGAGACAAAGAATGCATAAGTAGCTTACTTACTCAGAATCAGGCAGTGTTATATGGTAAAGCCTAGATTCAAACCTGTGTTATGTTGATGGGGCAAATTAGGAAACCGAGACTCAGAATTTGTGTTTGTATAGATACTGAAAAGAGAAACTTAGAATTATTGTCTCCTGTCTGAGTCTTAAATTCTTTTAATGATTGCAATTCATGCATTTAGAAAGAAACATTTTTAATGGAAAATGCTTTTTGATGATATTTGAGACTTCATTTATGTTAAGTAGGTGATGGTATCTGTTGAACTAAATTGGCAGTATCTATTATATTTTTAATGCCTTTATATATTTTTGTGTGTGTGAGGAAGATTGGCCCTGAGCTAACATCTATTGCCAATCTTCCTCTTTTTGCTTGAGGAAGATTGTCCTTGAGCTAACATCTATGCCAGTCTTCCTCTATTTTTATATGTAAGATGCCACCACAACATGGCTGGATGAGTCGTGTGTAGGTCTGCCCTGCGATCTGAACCTGTGAACCCTGGACCACTGAAGCGGAGTACATGAACTTAACCACTACGCCACCAGGCTGGCCCCAATGCATTTATATTTTTAATGGATTTTTCTACTTTTTCAGTCCTAATTTGCTGTGGACTATGATGTCATCTGTGCTGATAATGCTCATAGAGTTTTCAAATGTTCTTTTTCCATGTATTAATAGGATAATATGTGAATAAAAAGAGTTTATAATTGAATAGGTTTGAAAGTGTTCATACATGTGGCTGTGTGTGAGAATATCTAATTCTCTCTTTGGAATATCTAATTCAGGCTATTTTTGCAAAATATTTTCCCACCAGTATTCAGAGGAGAAAAGAAAGTTGGCTTTTCTTAAATCTTTTTTGCCTTATGTAATTTTGAACATTATCAATACAAAAAGTTTTCAGTATTTAAGGGAGTTTGTTGTATAACTTTGGAAGTTAGTTGTTTAGATCTCAGAAACTTTTTCCATAAAGTCTGTTTTATACATATTATTTGAGATTCTTTGTCCAGTGTGCAAAACCATAGTTCGTTTACTGTGTAGAGTGATCGCCCAAATGAATTATGAATTAAGTAGGCCTTTATAGGCTAACCCAGGAACCAAGTAACAAGTACTGACAAGTTTTCTTGAAAAAATCAGCAGTATGTTCAGAGTTCATCTGCTTAAGTACGTTTAGTAGGAGGACAGGATTCTCTACTTTCCCTTCGACAAGGAAAGCAAGTCTTTTGGTGGTGGTTTATAGAAAAGGCTATTATTAACTCAAAGTTTTTTTGCATGTGATTTATTTTTCATGAAAGTCTTTAAGTTGACTTGTATAAAAGTCTGTAATTCATAATGTTTCAAAATACATTTCCAAATAAATAAAATTGTGGTTAAGTTTCCATCATTGAGGTAAAGGGACATAAAAATTGTCATTTTTTTTATGTTCAATAGAGACAGTATGGTTTAGATAATTCTGGAGGGTACAAACAACAGCAACTACGAAATATGGAGATAGAAGTAAATAGAGGAAGAATGCATCCATCTGAATTTCATAGAAGAAAAGCTGATATGATGGAATCACTAGCTATTGGTATTGATGATGGAAAGACAAAAACTTCTGGTGAGTACATCAGAATCATGTTTTTGATGTCCATACATCACTGAAGTCGTAATCAGAATTATTTGAATTTTGCTTAATTTTCATGATCCACGGTTTATGTAGTTTTAGGTGAGACTGTATGTTCTAATAATTTTGAAAAATGTGTTTTTTTGAAACTTCTAAATCTCAATTTTTACAGTAAACAATTCACTTAAAAATTCACTTTTATATTGTGTTAATTTCCTTGAGATTTTAAAATGAACCTTTTAGAAAAGATGGGCACCCGAGCTAACATCTGTTCCCAACCTTCTTTTTTCTTCTTCTTCTCCCTAAAGCTCCCCAGTATATAGTTATATATTCTAGTTGTAGGTCCTTCTGGTTGTGCTATGTGGGATGCCACCTCAGCATGGCTTGATGAATGATACCATGTCTGTGCCCAGAATCTGAACTGGCAAAACCCTGGGCCACCAAAGTGAAATGAGCAAACTTAACCACTTGGCCATAGGGCTGGCCCCCTAGAAAAGTTTTTGTTGAGGGCTTATCATGTTCTAGACCAATGCTGTCAAACAGAAATATAAGTGATCCACATATATCATTTTAAATTTCTGATAGTCACATTAGCAAAAGTAAAACAGACCAGATGAAATTACTTTTAATATTTTAAACTCCGTGTGTCCATAACATTATTATTTCAACATGTAATCAATATTAAAACTAAATAATAATGAGATATTTTGCAATCTGTACATTCTTCAAAATCCAGTGTGTATTTTATACTTTACAGAACATCTCAATTGGGCGAGCCACATTTCAAGTGCTTAATAGCCACGTGTAGATAGTGGCTACCATATTGTTCGGTATAGTTTTAGACACTAAGACTTTTATACATAGTGTATCATTTAATTCTCAAAACAAACATTCTCTTGTGTACGGTTACATTTTTTCTGGATAAGGTAATTGTGACTTAGAGATGTTTAATTACTTTCCCAAGGTAAGGTTACATAGCTAGTTATTGGCCTAGCTAGTACTCACAATCAATCAGATGTGCCTTGCTCCAAAGAATACGTTTTTTCCTGTTTGTATATTTTTAAAAAATATATCTGTTCGTGTAGTAAAAAAAAAATTGTATGGAAACACCTTTGTTCTTACCCCCCAGCTTTTATGAATCTTAATGTTTTAAAGCTGTAAAACCTTTTATATGTATTTTAAATGGTTTTTTTTTTTAAAGATTTTATTTTTTTTTTCCTTTTTCTCCCCAAAGCCCCCCAGTACAAAGTTGTATATTTCTCGTTGTGGGTTCTTCTAGTTGTGGCATGTGGGACGCTGCCTCAGCGTGGTTTGATGAACAGTGCCATGTCCGCACCCAGGATTCGAACCAACAAAACCCTGGGCCGCCTGCAGCGGAGCGCGCGAACTTAACCACTCGGCCACGGGGCCAGCCCCTTTTTATATGTATTTTAAACCACGTGTATACCCCTTTCTGATTCTATTTCCTCCTCTTCACAAAGGGAACCATTATCCTGAATTTGGTATTTATCAGTCTTATATATGTTTTAATACTTTTGCCAAAAGTAATATATAATATTCTTTGTGTTTAAACTACATGTAAATTGGTATATACTATATATTCTCTAATTTGATTTGCTCAAATATGTTGATTCTTATAGCTGTAGTTCATTCATGTTGATTGCTGTATGTTGTTCCTTGTATGAATTGTGTACGTTATTTATTTGTTTTCATGTTTACAGACATTTAGGTTGTTTCTAGTTTTTTACTTTCACAAATTATGAACAGATCTCCTTCAAGAGTTTCTCTACTATTACATTCAGAACTGGAAATACTAGGTTAAAGAGCATTTGCCTCTTTAACTTTGTTAAGGTTTTTGCGGAATTGTTTTCCAAAATGGCCGTCATCTACATTTGCATCACTGTATTCTCACTCACACTTTGTGTGGTGACACTTTTTAATTTTTGCCATTTATTAGGGCATGATATAATATATATCTTAATTTACATTTCCCTGGCTACTCCTGAGTTAGTTTCTTGGAATCTATTCCCTTTCTTCATTCTCTGTTGGATATTTGTCTTTTTCTTATTGATTTGGGAGTCCTTTAAGTATTCAGGATACTAATTTTTTGTTGATTATATGAGATGCAAATATAGTTTCTTCAAGTCTATAATTTACTTTTAAATTTTGTATATGATATCTTTAATTAGAGTTTTAAGTTTGAATATAATCAAATTTCTTAATCTTTCCCTTTATTTGTAGCCTGTCTTGTTTAAGAAACTCCCCCATCTTTGAGATGATTAACATATTCCTTTATATTTTCTTTCAATGTTTATGTTTGCTTTTCGTTTTTTGACTTTTAATCCACTTGGAATTTATTTGTGCACATGTGTGTGTGAGAAAGAAAGGGAGAGAAAGATAAAGAAGGCATGGATCTATTTTTCCCCCTTAATTATAACAATGCTTCTTAAGTTCTTATTGCTTATTTATCTCAGTACCATTTAGTGAATCTATGCTTTTCTCATTTATTTGTAATACCATATGTTATATATTTTTATATATCCGTGGGTCTGTTTCTGAAGGCTGCCTTTATAATTCTTTTATGGTCTCCACATAAAACGGTTTCTATGTTGGGTAGGACATGTCAGCAGATGTGTACTATAATTTATTCAGTATACAGGAAGAAAGTAGAATGTCTATTTTTTTTAATTTATGTCATCCTTTAATTTCTATTTGTGCATATATTTTAGAGTTACTATAGAATACAGTAGTGTATATATAATTTAAAATAAATATATCTTAAAGAACTCTACCCTATAATATACTATGTCTTTTTTATGAGCTGCCTTGAAATTTAGAAGTGTTGGTTTGGTGGCAAAGATTTTTATTTTTGATAATTATGCAACTGTTAATTGAAGCAGCTGTTATTTAAAGAGTCACTTGTTATAATTTTAACAATAAAATTTAATTTAGCAAAAGATAAATTCATCTTGTAAAATATCTAAAGAGATTTAGATCTAAGGAATAAAAAACTTTATTATCAGTAATATATTGTATGTCAGTTACACCTCAGTTGAGGAAAAACCTGTAAACTTTATTATGAGGAACTTTCCCATTGAAGCAATTATATGATGTGGTTGCTAGGATAGTGTTACCTAGACAGTGCGGCACCCTTGTCTTAGTAATAAGTATGCCAAAGTATACTAGAATGTACATTACTTTCTTTTCTATTTTCTTGGAGGTTTTCCCCCTCATTCTTAAGAGTCTCTCTCAGATCTTGACATCGTCATGAAAATCTGTGATACTGAAGCCCACAGTTATTTTCTCTGAATTCCTAGAGTACCCATTCCATACTACAACATTTGGTACTCAGTCCTGTAAATTTAATTTTAATTGTTCTTTTTCTTTATTATAAGTCTTATCTTTGTAAGTTCCTTGGAAATAGTTATAAAGATCTATATTTCTGTCTATAATGGTGCTAGGCACAGCTCTAACTCTTGGTTTGTTTAGTTGTTTTGGTTTATTGACTCTACCTTGTTAAAGACAAAAACCCATTTTCCTATAGTATACCCGTCATTCAAGTGAAAAGCATTCAGTGATTGTCTTTTTGGTGCCACATGCTGTATGAGAAAGTATGTGCTATCCAAATAAGACATCTCTGCCTAAAAGCTTCACAGTCTGTAGAGTAAGTAAAGTATACACAAAGAACTGTAGTATTCGCCCATGAAGAATATGGCTAGTGCCTGGGAAGCACAACACATAAATGTAGTGAGTGTTCAGAGAAAGAGGACCTTTTTGTTTAGGGTTCTGGAATCAGGAAAAAGGTCTATGAAGACAGTAGCATTTGATGCTTGGAGTATCTGTAGGATGTGGAAACATAAGGAGAGTGTACTAGAAGGAGGAAAGGGACAGAGTCAGATGTACCCTGTCCTAACACCTTGTTTATCCATTTTATAGCATTTATTATAGTCTGGATCCCATAGATTTCAAGGAATATTGTCATATTCATCTTTTGTATCCTTAGTGTTAGCATAGCTGTAGGTATATAAAAAGTGCTTAGCAAATGAAATGAAAACTCCATGGGCAAATTAATGTGTCCAGTTAGGCCACAGCCAAAATTAAGGCAAGAAGAGTGGTTTGAAATACAGGTGAGTTAGAGGATATCTTGCTGTGGGCTTCATATGCCATAGATTAAAACTATTCCGTAGGTAATAGAAAGCTATTGAGGTTTTTTAATTGGGAGCAGATTAGGACCGAGCTTCAGAAGACAGTGATGTCCAGCAGTATGTATAATAAGATGGAGAGACAAGAGGAACTTTTATCCAACAGTACTTTTATGTGCTGGGCCCTGCAGATGCAGAGATGCAAGATGCAAACAATTTCAATTCAGTGTAGTAAGTAATATGCTAGTGTTGGGAAACTTGCATGGTAGTAACAAGAGGCCATAAATTAATGTTATACCAGTAAAAAGATAAAGAAGGATTCAGATGTGGCGCTCGAGGGAGAGAGTGATATTGAGAAATATATGAAACATCCATAGAAAGAGGATAACTAATCCTAAATCTTCTCTCTCTCTTTTCTGCTTTAGGAATTATTGAAGCACTTTGTAGGTACTATCAGAATGCTGCCACAGATGTGAAGCGTGTGTGGTTTTCTGCAGTGGTGGATCACTTTCATTCATCTTTTGGTGACAAAGGTTGGGGATGTGGTTACAGAAATTTCCAAATGCTACTTTCATCATTATTACAAAATGATGTTTATGATGATTGCTTGAAAGGTATGTGAAATATAATACTCAGAACTTATCATCTGATAAAGTGCATATGATATGGAATGAATTAATATATAGTAGGCACAATTAATAGCTTTAATGAAGAAGTATTTTAGTAGATATTTACATTAAAAATCTGAATTCTGGTTGAAGGAACAGAAAATGATACGATAGAAGATGTCAGGAATAACCGTCTTAAAAACTGTGTTGTAGGATCCTCCAGAATATATGGCATACTGCTAAATGATACCATTTAGTACTTTAGTAACTGTCCTGTGACATATATTTGCTTGTATAATTTTAGGTATGTCAGTTCCTTGCATTCCAAAAATTCAGTCTATGATTGAAGATGCGTGGAAGGAAGGTTTTGATCCTCAGGGTGCCTCTCAACTTAATAACAGGTTACAGGGAACAAAGGCCTGGATCGGAGCATGTGAAGTATATACACTTCTGACCTCCCTAAGGGTAAAGTATGTACCTAAAAACTCAAGTTCATGTTATTGTCATATCTGGAAGGTTTTGTTGTTTTTGTCAGAGACAGTTAAAAACTAAGATTTAAGTAGCACTGAAAGGATTATAATGAAAACCGGCAATTCATCCCCTATCTCATGCCCCTCTCTATTTTAAAGTCCTGTTTCTCAGACACAGCTGTCACTTCCATTGCTTTTAAATAATCTGCTTTCATAGCTTTTTCTTGGTTTATTAGTTTGAGACATCGTCTATTGCATTACCCTTATACCTCCTACCTGTTCACCCTCAATTCTTCTAATACAATTAAATCTCAGGTTTTATTAAGTTAAAGTCAGAGTTTACATCATGACTGTGTAAATGTTATTTATTGCTGATTTTATTTCCTCTCCTGAAAAGCTTTTTAGAATTTCCCTCGAGTTAAGAATTACCTTTCCTTTTCCTGTTTACTGTTTGACTGCATCATGGTCTCAAGTCTTTTTCAGATACTTCCTTGCCATGTAATCTGAGATATTCCATATCCCTGGACACCTCCTTCTTGAAGCCATCTGCCCTTTTTGCTCCAGTCTGGATTATTTCTAGGTCTCCTCCACAGCTGTAATCACATAGCATTTCTTCACTGTTTTTTTGAATTGGAGCCTGGAGGTTTCCTGCATTCTATGTTTTTACTCTTTTTTTGGATTACTCTATTTTGCTTCAAAAAACTTTCATTAGCTTCCTAAGAAAGGATGCCTAGTCCTTACTACTTAAATGATAGTTTAGGAGGCTATCTTATTCTAAATTCAAAATCATTTTCAGATCAAATTAAGTTTTTACTCTGTTGACTTGTAGCAATTAGTATTACTTCTGAGAAGGTTAAGATGCCATATGATTTTCATTCCTTTATGTGTAACTTGTTTATTTTCTCTGGAAGTTTTTTGTATCTTTTCTTAGCCCTGATATTATGAGGTTTCACTGTGGGATGTCGGGCTTTGATTCACTGTGTTTGGCATTTGTTTTTCCTTTCAAATTTGAAATTGTGAGTTGTCAGGTCTTGGTATAGTAGTTAAGAGCTTGGACTTTGGAGTCAGACTGCCTGCAGTTGGTCCTAGCTTTTCTGCTAGCTCTGCAACTTACCTTGTCTATGTCCTAGTTCCACCGTTGGTAACAGAACCTGTAGGTAGTAACTGCTTCAGAGAGTTATAGTGATAATTAAATGAGATAATAAAGTGCTTAGAACCATGACTGGCATGTAGTAAGAGCCCAGAGGTAAAACTGTTGTTGTCTGGTAGTCATGATCCCTCCATTTTCTTTATTTTTTCTTTCTGGAACTCCTGTTACTTGGCCATTGGACTTCTTTGACTTTATAAGTTTATTGGTCCTGTCTCATTTTTTATCTTTGCTTTTTGTTTGCCTTCCTAGATTTACTCAACTTTATCTCCCAACTACTCTATTGAAATTTTTATTTTAGCAGTTGTGTTTTTAATTTTAAGGTGTAATTTCATAACATCACAGTCTTTTATGGTTGCAAAGTTTTTTTCCAACGTTTTGTTTCTTTCTATTCTTGTGTTTTTCCGTTTCCTCCATGTTAATTTGTTCTCACGTCTATTTATTTTAGTCTTTTCCATTTTGAAGGCTTTCTTCTAAATTCTGTGCATCCTTAGTTGTCTTTTCCTAGAGTGAGGAATGAGCTACCAAAAAGCAGATCGGAGGTCCTGTAGGATTGGACCTCATGGAGCTTACGGGTTAGCACCCGTAGTAAGGAGTCTTAGGTGTAAGCTGGCTATTTGACTGGGGACTCTGAAATATCAGTATAGAGAGAGCTTTTCTCAGAGGCCATTCAGAGGAGTTCTCCACTCACCTGCCTACAGCTCCTGCATTGGTGGAGGGGGCATTGAAGGAGTGGTTTGCCTTCTTTATGCAAACTTTCCATTAATCTCATATTTTTAGCTCTACTGCTACTCCTGCCAGTACCTTGTACCTCTAAGCTTCCAACCTCTCTTGGGGTGCAAGACAGTTGTCTCCGTTTCTTTGCATTCGCTTTTGTTTCCTCTCTCTTGCTTTCCATTTTCAAAAAATGTGTGGCCATTTCTTGTCTGCCCTCGTTCTCTTTGTCCTTGGGTGTTTAAATCATTTTCATCTTTAGTATTTTACATCATTTCTACCATATTAATTGATTAGATTCAGAGGTAAAATGCTTCTTAAATTTTAAGTTGAAAAACTAAGGTGTATATAGTACATTTCTTGATTATTTAAATTGAAAGGACTGTTTTAATGCCCTCTAAATTTCTTTCTTCTTTTTGCAATCTGTTCACACCTTTAGATTATATGTACTATATCATGTTCTGAGCTTTTAAATAATTTTTAATTAAGGAAAATTTTCATCTAAAATACCTGATATATCCAGTTTTTTTCTTGATACTTGAAATTTAGTCTTTTAGTAAACCTTTTTTATTATTATACCCTGAATGTGTTTACTAGTTAAGTATCTTCCTTTCACTCTCTATGAATTATTCTCTGTAGGGTGCTATTCAGATTCTAAATCTAAACATGCAGTCAACTGCTAACCGAAAAACACTGTTCCTGCTTTTTAACAATTTATCCAGAAGTTCATTTCAACACTTAAAACTCATTAATAACTCATTAATAAGTTGAAAGTTATCAACATTAAACTTGCTGAGGCTAAAGATAGCAACCATTACAATTTGGGTGTATTTGGAGATTTTATTGCCAAGAGAGACAACGACAGGATATCTGTGGTATATTTTAAAGTGAAAATAAAGTTTTTAATTGCTTTGCTTATACTTGACCTTTTAAAAATAGTTGTTCAGAAGAGTAAAGAATGCTTCTGATTAAAAGAATTTTGTTTATTCCACATTGACTTCCTCTTGAGGAAAGAGTACCACCATGGTCTGGTGCCAAATAGGGGATAGGTGTATGTGTCGATAGAGGTACATACAGGTTTTTCTATGATCGTTACAGGCATTCTTTTCTTGTCTGTTAGTGGAATTTGAGACAGCTGACAGGGAAAATGTGCAGGATATTTTTGATAGACTTGAATGGCTGTTGAGAAATTAAAAATAGAAGCTGGCTTCTAATTGATCATCAGGTTTAGACAACTTAGAATAAAGGTGTGTCTCAGTTTATATGTAGATGACTTTTAAAAATCAAGTATGGTCTTCATTTACTATTGATGGAGATACTATTTTTATTTATTTCTTGATTTATTTTGTGAGGAAGATTTGCCCTGAGCTAACATCTGTTGCCAGTCTTCTTTTTGCTTGGGGAAGATTGTGACTGAGCTGACATCTGTGCCAACCTTCCTCTAGTTTATGTGGGATGCCCCCACAGCATGGCTTGACGAGCGGTGCTAGGTCTGTGCCAGGATCCAAGCCTGTGAACCCCAGGCCACTGAAGCGGAGCACACGAACTAAACCACTGTGCCACTGGGCCAGCCCCTTATGCAGATTTTATATGTCAGAAAATGTAAGTTTGAGATCAGTCATCAGCCATATTGTGAAGTTATTTAAATAATTATTTCCTCATAAAATGTCAATTTTCCAGATAAATAATAAAATTATTTTGTTTTCTTTCTTCTTAGGAAAATAATGATGAGATGACACGAGTTCTAAACTTAGAATTTTTTGTATTTAATAACTTCATTGATGAAAGTATTTTTAAAAATATTCTCTCATCTATTTTGTCAATTTTTTATAGGTGCCACATTGTTGATTTTCATAAGGCAACTGGTCCTTTGGGTACACACCCTCGCTTATTTGAATGGATATTGAACTATTATTCTTCAGAGAGGGAAGGGGGTCCAAAAGTCGTGTGTACATCTAAGCCTCCTATCTATCTTCAGCATCAAGGTTAGTGTGACTCATAGATGCTCGGTGTAACTTCGAAGACAGCTAATTGACTTTAGCTTTAGGACAGGTTAAGGTTCTGATAATGGGGAGCTGGGAAGTATTGTGACATTAGTTTGTCTGATGTTCAAACCTATATTGTCATTATAGCATGTTCTTGGGTAATGAAGGATGATAATCCCTGGCATCTTCAAGGCTGCCTGAGCCACTCTTCCTTTATTATTCATCCCTTACTTTTTTCAGGTCTTTACCCATATGTCACTTCAGCGAGGCCTTCCCTGACCACTTTATTTAAAATCTCATCTCATTATCCCACCCTCCACCACTGGCATTTTCTATCCCTCTTCCCTGCTTTATTTTTCTTTATCTAACATAATGTATACTTCGCTTACTTACCAGCAAGTATTTCTTCCCATTCAAATATAAGCTCTGTGAAGGCAGGAATGTTTGTTTATTTTGCTTCTGTATCACTAACAGCCTGTAATAGTGCCTGGCACATGGATATTTGATAAATTTTGTTGAAGGGGTGATTTGGATTGACAGGAATAAGGGCAAGTATATGTTAGGAATATCATTGTTTAGGAAGATAAACTATAAAGGTTAAGCACTCCCAATTGAAATTTTAGTATATGTAAATTTAATTTTGTTTACCTTTTGGAACCATGAGAGTTTTTGTTCTACAGTAGGTGAATTTCAAATCCTTTCATTTGAGATAATTTGTTTAAGAAGGATCAAGGTATTAGGAAAGAAAAACTAAAATATATGGCACACTAGAAGTAAAATTTTTTGTAATGAAGACTTTAGAAAACTAAAATTGAACAAAAGGGAACTGAAGGTTAGGAAGTAGAACTAAACTCCTGTGTCTTAGGGGTGAGAGAGCTCAGGTGCCTACATGTCAGAAGGACTGACTCTGTTTATATACTGAACACACATATGCACATACACTATATACAAAGAGAGAGTAGATAGTGTGTATATGTGTGTATATATATACTAACTTACATCTGTATGTATAGCTATAGATAGATGTATATGACACACATATATATATACAGCGTTATTTTTTTGATAGGTCATAGTCGAACAGTTGTTGGAATTGAAGAGAGGAAAAACCGAACATTATGTTTATTGATATTTGATCCTGGATGTCCTTCTCGAGAAATGCAGAAACTATTAAAGCAAGACATGGAGGCTAGCAGTCTCAAGCAACTTCGGAAATTTGTGGGCAATTTAAAACATAAGCAATACCAGATAGTGGCAGTAGAGGGTGTTCTTTCTTCAGAGGAGAAAGTTGTAAGTATCTAAATCTATCATGTGAAGCTTGAACAGGTTGAACTTCAGAGTTGAAAACTTTTAGTTAAAATTGATGTTATCCCTTTGTATCTCCTAATACCTCATTCAGTATCACTAAGTAGGCAAAGATACTTTGTTTTTGATGCCATTTAATTTCTGGAATAGACATCTTTGAATTTCAAATGGTACCTGATGACTTTCAACTACTTTACTCAGAGCTTCATAAAAATATTTAATTCCATGTAATTTAATTTTTAATATCAGGTGAGTGATGAAAAATGGTAACATAGAAGGTAAGAAAACTTAGCTTAATCCAAGGAGACCTAACTCATACTGGTCTTGTAATTATTGTTTATTAAATGTGATTCTTGTGATTCCTGAAACTCTATATTATGCGCTTGGGCTTATTGGATAAATACAGTTCTAGAATTCAACTTCAGTACAGTTGTCTCTTTATCCTTTGCAGTTAAGTGATGAGTGGTACATTATAGAAAAATTTCTAGGAGTTGAAAACCCTCACTTGGTATAAACTGAAGCTGTGTGGTGGCATATCAAGTCTAGAAAATGCACAGTTCTCAGAATATTAGAGAAAAAGTCGCTATTAGAGTACTTCACACTGATTTGTTTCTGTATAAAGAGAGAAGAGATGGAAGACTAGAGAGGAGCATTTGTGAAGAATAGCAGGATCATGGGAGAAAGGACTAAAATTGTTTGAAATGAGAAATTAGAGCAAGAGTAATCTTTTCAGCCTCACAACGTGAGATATAAAGGCAAACATTGTTTACAAGTTTCTTCAATTTATTATGATACCCTAAAAAATTTCTTTGGAATGACTTAAATACCAAAATTACATTCATCTTTTTTCACCCTATCATTAATTTAGTTGGATAAAGTTAGAGGTTAATTTTAATTATTATAAAATACCAAGATGCTTATTCATGAACATACAGATAACTTTTGAGAGCGTAAGTGGGGTTAAATATTGTCATGGAGTGTACCTGAAACATTTTAGTTAGCTCTGCTTTCTAGTTTTGGAAACTGAGACCTTGATGGTGTTAGAATACTGAAAATGTGCATTTACTACTGTTCTGGGTTTTTTTGAGTCATGGAGAGTAGTTGTGTCTTTAACCATAAGAATCGGAACTTGGCTGACAATGTACAATACTGCCAGATAGAGAAGGCATAATAATAATAATAAATGACTTGTAATTGTAATATTAATAAAAGTAACACTTGTATAATGCTTACTTTATCCTAGGTTCTATCCTAAGCACTTTACATATTGTTAACTAATTTAATCTATACAACTGCCCTGTGAGGTAGGCACTGTTATTCCCTTTTTACAGACAAAGATGCCTAGACTCAGAGAAGTTGTTGTATTCTTAAAGTCACACAGCTACTAAGTAACAGAGTTAGGATTCCGATTCAGGCAATTTATATCCAGAGCCCTGCCCTGTATTGCTTCTTTTGTGAAGATACAAAGTCTCATAGTTTCATGTTTGCTAAGCTTTTGTGTGAATAATATCACATTTATTGTTGAAAATATAGGATATTATTGTGAAAAATGAAGAAAATTAATCTTAACCAATTTAACATAGCATTGTTTTTGCATATTGCTTTCAAGCCTTTTGTTTTGCCTTTTTTTTATCATCTGTGTCTTATAGTTACTCTGTCCTTCTCAATAGTGCTTTGTTATACATTGTAGGAATTCAGCAAATATTGTTGTACTGATTGATCTGCATATGGTCGGATAGAAATCTGAAGCTTTAAACAAGGGCAAAATAATGATTTTACTTTTATTTCATGTTTGTTTTTATAGCTCATATTTAAAATGTCTTTTTCTTACTAAGTTATGACTACAATTTAATTGTAGGCATTTCGGAACAAGTTTGGTCTTTTCAAGTATCTCAAAATATAGATATTTATAACTGCAGTTTACATTTCATTCTTCATAATTTTTATTTATTTATTTATTTTTTTGGTGAGGAAGATTGGCCCTGAGCTAACATCTGTTGCCAGTCTTTCTCTTTTTGCTTCAGGAAGATTATTGCTGAGCTGACATCTGTGCCAGTCTTCGTCTGTTTTGTATGTGAGATGCCGCCACCACAGGGCTTGATGAGCAGTGTGTAGGTCCATGCCCAGGATCAGAACTGGCGAACCGTGGGCCGCCAAAGTGGAGCACATGAACTTAACCATTATGCTGCTAGGCTAGCTCTTGTTCTTCATATTTGAACTTAAAATTAATTATAATATTTTAATTATCGTGCTTCTGTTATTCAAGGAGAGCAATCAATTTTCAAAAAAAATTTTTTTATCCTTACAATTGTCTTATAATTACTCTAAGACGTTTCTGCCATAAATATATTTTGAGTGTCTACTAATTCCACACTCTGTTTTAGATGCTGGAACACTTGTTTAGGTGAAAGGATTTATTTTACAAAATATCTCCTAAATAATAAATATAAATCTATTTAATGGCCCTGTTCTTTAATTCTTTTCACATATTGATATGTGGCAGTTAAATTACATAACTGCATCCTTTGTTTTCCATTGGGTAATCCTTGTACTCTTAACTTTGTCTTAACTTAGCTTGGTATTATAATATGCCTTGATTTGTAACTCAAGTTGTGAAAATGGCACAACATTTAAAAGATTTTTAAAGTGATATTTTTAAGGCCATAATGAAGGAGATAATTCTCTTAAAGATTCTCTGCTCATAGCTCTAAGTCTGTCTGTCTCTGCTTCCCTCTGTTTTTAGCTAGCTATCTCTGACTTTGAGCCGGCATTTTTACTTTTGATTCTATTTCATAAAAAGTGACATTTTTCTTTTTACTTTTTTCTGTGTTGTCCTTATTTGGAATTTTCTTTTAATTTTATAGTGACTTGGCTTTAAAAATGTTTAATCCTAATTTCCTAAATTAGAAGTTGTAGTTTTCCTTAAGGAATGTTCATCATCATGAAAAAACTTCCAGATTTTAGTTAATAGAAGAATGATAATTAATACTTATTTTAATTAATTGACTTCTCACTTACAATTAACAGTTTTTTAAAATTCCTTTTAAAGGCCAGGAGACAAGCATCTCAAGTCTTTACAGCCGAGAAGATTCCTTGAAGAATTAAGCATTTCAGTGATTGTGGAATTTTACTGTATATTCTAAATTCAGATATTAAACTCCTTAATACAACTCATGAAGCCGTGGATTCTCTAAAATTCTCTAAATACTCAACTTGTAATTTAATTTCTAAAATGTCTAAATTATACTTTTACTACTCCATTGTTTAGTAATAATTTCAATAAAATATCTTGTTTACATTGTGAGTTCTCTTTTTCTTATCCACGTTTCAGAAACTGCTTTTGTATTATAGTCATATGTAATATTTATTGGGCCCTTGCTTGTGTTAGATATTCTTAGTGCTTTCCATGTATCAGTTAGTTTAATCTTCAAAATAGTTCTGTGAGACAAGTACTAAATTAGCCCTGTGAGAAAGCTGAAGCTCTGTGAGATTAGTAATTTGCCCAAGAAAATGGTCGTAACCCAGGGTATGAACCCAGGCTGTCTCACTTCTAAGCTCTTACTGTTATAGCATTCTGCTTTCTTCTGCTGTAAAACATGTAAAATTATCTCTTTACCACTTATAAATAACCTTGATATTTAACAGGCATAGCTCTAAAAAGAGAGATTTGTTTTTGTTGAATATTTACACACTCACCTATATTGTGATTCAGAGTCTTATGTTTAATGTGTCCTGTAGAAAAGAAACTTTCAGAGTCCTATTGGATGTGCCATGCAAGGTTGCAAGCAAGAATCCTACTCTAGCCAATTTAAGCAGAAGGGAATTCATTGAAAGATTATCAGAACCTCACAGAATCCACAGGTAAAAGGGAACTATGCTAGAACCAAGGCAAGTCTAGAGGTTAGAATATGGTCTAATTTATAGCAGGAACAGTCAGGTTAGGAGCTGAGGTAAAACGTCTGTTCAAAGTTCAGATGCCAGAGAAGGCACATCTGATTGGCATGAGACTGTATGCCATGGGACAGAGACAGTTTATCTCAAAAAGAAATCAGAGTAGATGAGGAGATGGATATTAAACAACAAAAAAGAAAGGCAACAAATGTTCACTGCACCATGAAAAAAATGAACAAGAATGTACTTGAATGAAGTTCTATAAATGTTAGAATACTGAAAGTACTGAAAATATCAAAATACTGAAAGTTGTACTCCAAGAATGAATAATATTGCCAATTGGAAAATTCTAGAAACCATCCTAATATTCTGTCTTTCAAACTGATAATCAGGTTTCTACTTTATATCCCCATGTAGTTAGCCTGTTTCATGCCACCATTATCTCTTACCTAGATAATGTGATAACCTCCTAATTTGTCTCCCTGTATTGATCCTCTGTCAGTCTGCTTTCCACACTGGAGCCAAGACATTCAATACAAATAAGATTTTGTGACTTCCTAGTTGAGTCCTCTTCATCACTCATGGATAAAATCCAAACATCCCACACAGTCTGGGCCCTCCTTGCCTCTCCAGGCTCATCTCTCACCATTCTTAAAGTTTCACTCCTTTCAGACTGAAGCCCTTTGCCAAAATAGAGCAGGGTTGCCTAGCACCCTGTTCCCTTTAGTTCTCCATTTCTTAGAAGGTCTTCCTCTCAGAAGTACTTCCTGAACTGCTCAAGCCTAGATTAAATGTACCTTCTAAGTGTTTGATAAGCAGTGTTTCTCAGAGTGTAGATTGGTGATCTGCAAACTGCCAGTCTGTGACAAGATAATTACAGAAAGTAGAATTGCTGAGACATTATTTTATTTTGCAAAAATAATAGCAATGGATTAGAAATTATTATTATTTTTTTGGTGAGGAAGATTGGCCCTGAACTAACATCTGTGCCAATTTTCCTCTATTTTGTATGTGGGATGCCACCACAGCATGGCTTGATGAGCAGTGTAGGTCTGTGGCCAGGATCCGAAAGGGCGAACCCTGGACAGCCAAAGTGGAGTGTGCAAACTCAACCACTATGCCAATGGGCCACCCCCTACTTTTTAAAATTGGTCCTTCACCACCTAGTTTGAAAAACACTGTTCTCTGGTACTCTAATATTTTTATCAAGATACCTGCTGAGTTGCAATCTATTCTAATTTTCTATTTACCTTTTTATATTCCCTCCTTTGATTGTAAGCTTGGAAATTTCAGAAACAATGACTAGTTTTTAATGGGAGCCTCAGAGTGCATGGCACATGTAGGCCTTAAAAATACTTTTTTAGTGAATGAAAACTAGTTTTAGAGAAGCAGTGGTAGAAAATATCAGTGTGAAGTCTCTGGATATTCCAGCTAGCCATCTCGGCGCAAATCATTTTTCCCCAGTCAGATCAAAACATTTCTACAGGATCAAAGAAGAGTCAGATTGAGGAAGTTCTTTAAGGAGTAAAAAGAAAAGTGTTAAAAATTCGAGTTGTTCCTACAGTCTTTGAACAGGTGATGGAATTATAAATCTCCTCAGCAAAACAAAAAAAGCACAGTATTTATACACAATATCACAGACTGGTTAAGAATCCATGCTCTAATTCAGTGATTTCAATACTTTTGGTCTCAGTACCCCTTGACACTCAAAAAATATTGGAAGTCCCCAAGAAACTTTTGTGGGTTATATATTTTCCATGTTTGGAAATGTCCATGTTTTATTAGAAATTAAACCTTTTTTAAGTCTAAAAAAAAAATACAGAGGCACATACTCCATTAGCTGTAGGCATCAGAACAATGATGTAAGAACATGTCATTTAGCCTCTGGAAAATCTGTTGAGAATCTTTCTATAAGTACATGGTAATAGTTCCACATGTGAAATTCCAAATTTGAAATTTTCAAGGAATGACATTTTGCACATGAATGGTTGCCAATTTATATATATATATATATATATATATACAATTTAAACATATATTTTATATATATAAAAATTTATATATATATATTTATAAAATCAGTCCCACATAAGGAGTATGTATATATCACTCACATAAGACTGGGCTAATTTTATTTTTATTAGTCATACTCATCTTCCTCATCTTCATCTTCCTCAGTTTCTTCATTTTCCTCAGCTGCAAGTACAGCTGCTGCTTGTGCAGCCCTGAAAGCCTGCTCCTCTTCCACACTAGGGTCATCCATTTCTGTAATTTCTGGTCCGCTGGGATATTCTTGATAAACTGGTGGTGGAACTGGAGGTGTGTAGCTGTCTGGACTATATTTATGACCCCAGCCTATGTAGAAATTTTCAAACTTTCTGTAGGTTAAAAAAAAATGTAGATGATCATTATATAATTTTTCAGTAAGAAAAGTTGATCCTCCTTTTCTGTAACGATAGAGTAGTTAAGAATATCGTAGTCCCATAATTTTAAAACAGTATATTTAAAATGTGTTAGAGATGAAACATCCCTAAATGATCCTTCTCCCACAGGGGATTACTACGATCCAAACTGCTTAAGCGGATTAAGAAAACCGTGGGGCCAGACCCTGACAAAATGTACCATATACCTAGACTGTAGCCTTTCATCATTTAATTATTTTCAGCAAAACAAAATAACTAAGTTAAAAAGTTACTACCTTCCTTAGAGTTAGAATTAAAAAGTTGCCAGCCTAGCAAATCCTTGGTCAGGTGAAGTCTTGCTTGTGGTTAAAAAGCTATGTATGATTTTTCAGGTCCAACCATGGGCGATTACAAAGGCTTTACCTGGCAGGCCTCACCGGAAAATGCCCTCCCTCCACCCCAGACTTGGTGCCCAGCCAATGCACTGCAGTCTTCAAGGGCCGTTGCAGTCAAGGACTCGGGCGTCTTTGGCCTGTCATGCTCTTCACGTGTTTGTGTTCCTAACCGTAGTGCCTTCGTTCCTAGATCTCTTGATCTGAGGCCTTCCCCAGAGGTCTTCAGGCACCTCTGCCAAGCCCTCCTTATGGGGGCTGGGAGACAGAAACGAGAAACCTTAAAGAGACTTTTTCCCACTCTGACTCAGTACCCACTACTTTTCCCTAGCCCTCCCTGCCTTCCTCTCACCCCCAGGTCCATAAAACTGCAAGAGCCTTAAGTCTGGGACTCCCTCGTCAGTGAGATGACCCCCACGTCTTCACCAATCCACCTGACCTTCCATGGGTGTGTCATTCCATGGGGAAAATGGAATGGAGGAATCAGTGCTTTCTCTTCCTTATACCATCAAGTGAGTGATTAAAAGCCTAATGCTTTCATATTTGGCTTGTTACATTAATGGCTACTCTGTCATTTGGCAGCTCACTTCCTCTTCAGCTCAGCTGAGCTTCTGATACTGAGCTATTAGATAAGAAATGGAAGCATAAGACAAATGGAACTGTATGCTCTGGGTGAGTGATAAAAGGATATTTAGTATCCTCTTGATCCTAGTTCTGTTGAAAGTTATAGCCTAAATAATACATATTTTTAATTATCTTTTATCAAGATGTCCAACAAAAATGATGTGACATTTAAGCTAATTTAAACACTGCTTAGAATTACCTCCATTAAATGAATAAGTCAATTACTCAAGTAATCATAGAGGAAAAACCATATTTTACCTCCATTAATTGGATAATTCAGATGAACAGGCAAAAGTCCGAATTAATCTTCTAAATTTGATGCTTTACTGTGTAATACAGATGTTGTTTGAGTAAATTTTATGCCACACACACTTGGCATGCCAAAGATGAGTTAAAACAATAGTAGTGTAACATTCCAATAATAACTTAAAATTTCCAGAACTTAGTGATCACAATAATAGCTTCGTAAGTTGTCAGATACTTACTTGCCATTGGAAAAGGCATATGCTCCAGGCCAAAGATTGGATCTAAGGACAGCAATAGCATATTGAGGAATGAGGTTGGAGGATAGCCGTGTTGTCCAAGGCGGTATATTCTGGATCTCTGTCAACCAAAGAGAAATCCAAAAGCTTACCTCCTAAAAAGGCACGGATATACTGTGTAACAGAGAAGTTATTTTTATAAATCTTAAAACACACACTTGACATAGAAAAGTTAAAACATCAACAGCTTAACATAAAATGAGGACATATTTTATGAACATTGTGGAACAATGCAATTTGAATATTTGTATACTATAACTATGTCATGTGTTTATGGTCTGAAGACTGACACGACAAGAATGATACACACGATAACTGTCAGCATTTCCAGTAATAGCTGCAGCCAACTTACGTTTCCCCCCTGCATCACACTCCAACCTGTCAGAGAAAGTTGGTGGTGTGGCCAGCTATGTTCTTTACTCCCCACCATATACTACAATGTGTGTGTGTGTGTGTGTATGTATATCACATACATATATGTATGTATATAATGTGTATATAATATACTACATATAATATAGTGTACATTACATATAACATGCCTATATGTGTATAGTATATAGTTGTGTAAAATTACCTAAATCTTCAGAGATTGGTGTCAAGAGAGGAGGCCCTACTTCCTGTCCTAGGTAGTCAGGCTCTTCTTTTTCTTCTTCTTCTTTTTCTTCGTCTTCTTCTTCTTCTTCCTCTTCATTTTTTTGTACGGGGTTGAACCAATTACAGCGACCCTGGGTAGGAATATTGCAAGATTTTGTAGTTTAATGAGTACCTTAAAGTATCAGGATATTCATTTGGATTGACGCAATTTTCTGCACTAGGTCCGAGTGCATGGGAATTCAATCATTCATTCAACATACATTTGCCAAGTGCTATTGATCTATGTTATTTCAAGCAAAAAACTGTACTATTTATTTCAAGAATTTTCCCACTTCTTGAAGTTATAGAACATTTATATTTTACAATGAACAGAAGCTTAGTGAAAAAGGTGATAATGCATTTTACTAACTTGTGGTAAGATACAAAAGAGGTAAGATGCTATTATTATTAATAACAAAAAATGTATTAAGATTAGGTATGGAATTTGGGGTTATAATTTCTCATTTAATTAACTCTGATCTAGCATTATGTAAGAATATCTCTTAAGTAGATCAAAGTGTAATGAAGATTTTCTACCTGCAGATGAGGCAGTATAGCAGAATGATTCAGAGGATGGACTCCGGATCCATTCTGCCCACTCAGATCTGACCCTGTTGCTTATTAGCTATATCCCCTTTGTCACATTTCCTAAACTCTCTGCCTCAATTTCCTCATCTGTAAAATAAGGAGAATATTAGCCTTTCATACAGTTGTGAGGATTAAATGAGATAGTACATATAAAGTGCTATTAAGAACCTGGCAGAATAGGTGCTATATAACTGCTACATAGCACCATTTGCTTGTTTTTGTTTTTGTTGTAATCTTGTATTGTTCTTGGCGTATAAGCTCTACGTATTGTAGAAACAGAATAAGAAAATGTTCCAAAATTAATGCGCCCATCTATAGTCAACATATAAAAAATAATTTCACAACACACATAAATCTAAATGCTTACATAACTTGTCAAATACTCCATGGAAATATTTTGTTTCTGTTTGGAAATAAAAATCTGTTTGAAGATCTCAGGTCTATACTACTTGCAATTATATAGTACTCTGTGTTTTTACTTGATTTTTTAATGGTCTCTTTCTCTGTCTAGAGTCTGAAGGCCTTCATTTCGTATACATGTGTGCATTGTAAACAGAATTCAATAAATATTTGCTGATTGACTGATAGATTGAGAATTGCAAAGCCCCTACCTGAGGGAGAATATGTTGTACATGATGAACCCAATTGGATAGGGATTCCACTAGATCAGTCACTTGAATGCCTTCAAAGTCAGGGTTTTCTTCAAAGCTCTCTCTCCCGCCTTCCACCTCTTCCTCCTCCTCTCCTTCCTCTTCACCGAACTGATAGAAGCCTAGAGGGCTGACATGGGTCCCTGCTGAAATTCTGGCAATTTGTGCTCGCAGGTAATTGCTCTCATTTCCTGGGAAAGGTGGGTAGCTTATGATGGGAGTATCCAATCGCCCTGTGAAAAATTTCTTGATTTTTCTTGCAATAACAATTTGTGCAGGTGTAACCGATGGCAACTTCACCCACGGCCCTCCTGGTTCATTGCAAACAAAATAGACATATTTGTTGGCACCCGTTCTACTTTCTTCTTTTGGAATAGCCTGTGGGGCCTTGTATAAGGACTTTGGTAATTCATCTTCATCATCTTCATCAGCTTCACTGTCTCCATTGTCTCTCTCTTCGGTTACATCTTCCTCTTCCATCTCCTCTTCATCTTCTCCCTCACGGAATTCCACTTCAGCTACAATATAATTCATTTCCAGACCCAAGATCTTGCCCCAGAAACGGCATCTTTGGATTGGGTGGGCGTCAGTAAGCTGCTTGAGGGCAAGAAATATGCGATAAGTCTCATCTGTGCCCAAACCAACTCCAGCTTGTTCAAAATAAAAAGCTGACTCCATTACATTTGGGAGAGAGTTTTCTGCCTGGGAATACAAATGCTGTGGTTAACATTTTATCTATAAGAGAACTGCTTGCTTCCCTTTTCCTTTGTAAGCATCTTATTAGCTCTACTTTCTCCATCACTTCTTTGACATTTCTTTCAAGATTTAGATCAAAACTCTGATAATAACTAAATTTCAATTCTTCTCTCATTACTTATAAATGTAGCTTCTAGTATTGTCTTGTACTCATCAATATATTATAATAGTTATCTTGTTGTATGTGTGCATGTTAGGCACAAATAATTTAATACTCACTGTGAATAATAAAAATTCAGCATCCCCTTTTTATAAATATTTAAATGGCCCCTTTACTATCCTGAAATAATAAAATATACATAACCTACAGACACATATATAGTTAGAAAAATGTTTATATATATTACTATATTTTTTCTAAATAATATTTCTTATATACATATGGTAGTTTGTAGGGTGAATAAAAATCAATATGGTACCCTATATATAGGGTAATATATAGGACAAATAAAAGGAATATATAATAAAATAGTGCTCAGGCATGACTATATGTGAAGACATAATTTAGTCAGATATTTGCCTTGACTTATAATAACTTTGGATTTAAAATAAGGAAGAAAATCAGAAATAATTCCATAAAAAATACAGAAAAATGAAAAAGCAGAGTCTTAAATGGACTCTAGAAAAACATTTGTGAGAAAGTAGAAAATAACCTTATCTGAGGTGGGGATCACTTGCAAATTTTAGACCTTCAAGATGGAGAAATTGAAAGCACTTTGCTATTCTTACAAATGATCTGCTCTTATTTATATTGTAATTTTAGTGTCAAATAGGGATAGTGACTTTTTTCAATCCTCATCTCTTTGATGTAGGACTGTAAGACTCTTTCCATGGCATCTGTTACGCCACTCCCTCTTGATCCTACTCTGTAACAATTTCTTCTTGGTTTCTAATTGGTTCCTTTTTCTTAACTGAGCCCTAAATATTGGTGTCCTCAAAATTTCCATCATCTCATCACTCAGCACTTCAGAAGCTTTCTTCCACACCACCTCAAGTGATAAAGTGGTTGTTTCAAATCCACCTCTCACTCTGATTTTTCTCCCATGTTCCACATCCATATTTCTAGCCACCTATGAGAAGTTTCAGTCTGAATAGTCTACATATACGTCAAGTTAAGATTGAATTCATATTTCTCTCATAGTCTTCTCTTTTTTTCTACATACCCTATCTTCACCAATGACATCACCATCCACTCAGTTTCTCGGACTGGAAAATTCAGTTATCCTTGCTTCTTCTGACTCTCTTGACTTTCATATTTAATTAGAGTCCTATTGATTCTACCACCTAAAAAGCTGTTGGCATTATCCCTTCCTCTTTAACTCATTTCCACCATACTCGTCTCCACTCTGACTACTTGTCCTGTCACAGGAATCTTCTAATGCTCTCCTCCTTGCCTCTGATCTAACCTTTCTTCTTTCATTCTCCTCAATTCCACTACCAGAGTTATCTTTCTAAACCAAAAGTCAGACCATGCTATTCTCTATTAAAAGCTTCTACTGACTTTCCATGGTATACAAGGAGGAAATTTCTTGTCAGTGCACAAAGAGCAGGCTGCCTTTAAGCACCTTATTTGCTTCATTTCCATTACTCAATCCCTCAAACCCATACTTTCCCAAACATTAAATAATGTTTCTCGACTTTTTATTGTTCTTTTTGCCCAGAATTTTATTCCTTATAATCTTTACCTGGTGAACTTCTACTTATTTTTCATGACGCAAATGAAACACCTCCACTACAAAGCCTTACCCAATTCCCAATAGCAGAGGTAGTTGCTCCATTCTGTCTCATAGGTTGTCAAAACAATATAATAAGAATTGCTACTATTCATTAAGTTCCTAGTATGTATCAGACCCTTGATATATAGTACTTCCATGCCTTAAGTTGTTGCCATGTGATTATCTCTGAGGCTGGGAAAGGTTTACTCACTTAAAGTCACACAGCGAGTAAGTGATTGAGCTAGGATTCTGGTTTTTCACCAAGGGAGGCTATCTATTATTGTGCTAATCAAATAACTTTACAGTCTTTTTTGCCTCTTTCACTAGACTGTGAGCAACGTAAAGTCAGAAAAGTCTGCTTCATGTGTATATCTCAGTACCTGGCATGCAGTAAGTAGTCACAATGTTTGTGAATTAATGAGTGAATGAATAAATGAATGCTAAGACAAAGAACAGGAATTCTGGTGTGGCCAAAGACAGGAATACAAACATGAACATTCTATATATACATATGAGTCTGAGACAGAGTCAGTTACATAGGTCATATTTCAATGCTTCCACCACCTGCCTGTCTTCCTGTTCCTGCATCTTTCTACTCTCTGAAGTGTAGCTTTTGATCTTCATCTGATAATTCAGCTCTTCCTGGCTCTAAAATCAATCCTAGGAAGAATTTATGGAATTTGGTTAAGGGGCCCAGATTCCAGGATCAAAACACCTCATTTATTTATTTGTGTTCTCACCCCACACCCTAGTTTTAGGATGCAGATCCCTACCTTATAATAGTATGCCTATAGATAGTCCAATGCCCCATTCTTATACTGGAGTCTGGCTTTTCTATGAAAACTCCTCCATGAGAGTGTCTGCTTGACCCCCACATGCTGATTGTCCCGGATTCGTCATCACTGTATGTGGCTATATAACCAAATGTTTGGAGAAAGATATTTTCAGAAAAGGGCAGTTGGTGTTGACCCCTTGACATTTACCACCTGTTCCTTCTGAGTACTCTGGATCCCACTGCGCTAGCTTGGGTCTCCCCACAAAGGCGCCCAAGCCCTACAAGATGTACCGACTGTCTAGATTCCTATGCCTTCTATCTTTTCCCTGACTGAACTCTCCTCCTTTTGCTGAAAATATCTTATTCCAAATATCCAATATGCAAGTATATGGACAGATTTTAAATAGTTTAGTGTTAGCAGAACATGGCAGCTCAGTAGATGTATGGTATAAATTTCTCAGTAGTATAAATTACAAGCAACAGGCATTTAGGAAACAATACTGCATACTATTTTGAAATATTTGGGGCTAAAATTTCTGTGATACAACTAATTTTATTCTTCTAATGATATCTTTTGATCTCTGTCACCAAATTTCTCTGTAAATATTTTAAACAATTTGTCTATAAGTTTAAACAATTTAATCTATAGAGATTAAAAGAAATATTTTATCCCTCTCTTCTTATATTATTTCCTATTGACATATTATGCATAATTTTGATAGAGGAAGTTGCCTTGGAAGAGAATGCAAATGACATTAGAGGTCTTCTAATTTTTCTAGTAAATTAAAGGGGAAAATATGCAACTTGTTTTAAAGCCTAATTTTTAATTACCTGACATTAATTCATTCATTCAACAAATATTTAATAAGAAATGGCCATGGGCCAGATCTGTACCTGGCACTTTGGAGAATATAAAAGATGAGGAAGTCATTCTCTCTGATATCAAGAAGCTCAACCTCACACACATATAACAAACAGCTAAGTCTGTGAAATATTAAAGCACAGTGTGAAAAAATAAGAAATTCTAAACAAGGAAATGTGTGGTATGAAATGAGGTTGTAAATACTATTTAGGAAGCTATAAAGGACAGTTGGTATGAATTTAAAGCCATACCTCATTCACCCCAAATAAAAACCTAAGACTGAACTATTCAAATTTATAGCAGGGACTTACTATTTCATCTTCTAGTTCTTGGTCGGCTCCTTCCAAATTTCCTTGAAGAAAAAGAGCCTTTTGCTTCTCTGCTGTTTCGTATATTGGAAGCATCTCATATTCATTTTGGAGTGTATCTAATTTTTTACTAAAATGTGCCATCTTCACGTCTTGGCTAATATTTTCAATGATGTCCACAGCATTTTCAGGATGCTCATCTAAGATCTTGGTCAGCATATTAGAAAGATGATCATATCTACCCAAAAAGAGAAAATTCCAGATAATATCCATGTCAAAAGCATTTAAAGAAACATTTCATGCAAACTCAGTGAGTTGGCTTTTAGGAAACTTTAACAACTCAAAGCCTTCAGAAATTTTAAGTGGATAAACATGGGTACTTCCACTACTACCAGAAAGAATCTATCCTAGAGTTTTCCTTAGGAAATGCCTCCAATATAAATATTTAACTTACTAAAGAAAAACATATTACAGCAAGATACATATTCCACATCAGGTACACTTTCCCATTTTATTTGAGATTGAAATCTCTTGGTTACATATTTAAAAGTGATTAACCTTTTTATTCTTTTGCCCTAACTTCTATTCCACCCCCCTTCCCCTCCCCTCACCAAATCCAATTTTATTGCTAAATCCTGTTGACTCTTTTAAGATATGTTCTTTTCCTTTTCATTTCCTAGGCCAGTTATCTACTTCAGAGTTTTTTAGACCCATAAGAAATACATTTCATGTTGCAACCCCACCCGCACACAACTGAAAGAAAAGTGTCATCAAATATTACTCACCTTGATTAAAATGTGATGCCCTCTAATAGTTTTGTTCTATTCTATTTAAAACACTGCCCCTTGCTTTTTATTTCGTAACTGAATTAGTGAAACTGCTTCTGACTTCTCGTTAATTCATTACATTTTATACATAATTGCTAGGGTGTGCTTTTTCAAATACTAGATTTACAGCATGAACTTACTATTTTAGAGCCAAAAGTGTCTATCAAAGTGCTCTTAGGTTAAATAGAAGCTCCTCTGTCCAGTGTGGAAACTTGCAACAATTTCCTCTCTGGTGGGTAAACATTGTTTCTCTCCAATTTCATCTCTAATAGTCAGTTCAGTCTGAACTTCTGCCCCAGTGAGATAAATCTATTAAAAATCACTGTCATATAGTTGCTAAGTCCTACCTGAGAGCCTTTGCTTGCTGTGTCCCATGTACATCATTTCTCTCAAGAAATAATTTAAAATGCGCTTGGTCCTCAAAGCCTTTCACTCAAGTCATTCCTGCATTCTTCCTCCGTTTAGAGAGGGCTTTTCTGAGATCAATGAGACAATGCTATGTAATTGTGTGCGTTATATATTTCCCATTCAGCAGCTGCGGTACATTCTTATATGGCCCAAATTAGGTTTTTGTTTTTGTTTGTTTGTTGTTATTATAATATATCTCTTCCCATTATTATAGTGAAACAAAAAAGATGCTCAATAATTGCCTACTTTTTGTTAATTAACCCTAGCCATTATTTTTTGTTTTTTTCTTTAATATCTGGATTTATCTAATGGATCTTAAGAATGTCATAGAAAAATATCTAGATTACATGGGCAACCAATGTGAAAGGCAGTTTAAAAATATTATAGACAAAGAATATTTCCTTATTTCCCAAAATACTGCTATTCCTGTAAATGAGAAGAAATGTTAGGACTAGGAGTTTGTTTAAAACTTCATAAAGCTTCCTTAATATTCGTTCAGTATTGAAACTCGTGGAGAAGTCTTCAGACTAAAAATATTCTTTCTTACTAGGCACCAGCTGGGGTTGTAACTGGAGTCTTTGATTTGCTCCAATAGGGGCAGTGTATGCCATGAAATCAAGAACTCTAAGTCCAAATTTTTATTTTATTTTTCAGGTTTTAATATAATGTCTATACATGCTTTCTTCATGTTTGTTCAAGCAAGATATTGCATCAGTGTTTTTCAGACATCCACACCTGAAAATGCCTTTGTGTCCAATTATGAAATATGTTTATTAGATTTTAATTCACAATGATAGCTTTTTCAATTTGGAGTATTAATAACTTGTTTTAATAGCATGGCAGAAAAGGAGGAAGTGTTTCTTTTCTCTAGGCTATTTATTCAACAGTGTAAAAACCAATATCAGATCCTGTATTTTAATCAAAGATTGTTTTAATTGCAACAACAAAAAAGTAGCTTTCATGGCTGTCAAATAAGATCTGCACATAAGAGATGGAGCTAAAGTTATTCTTTACAAAGCAGTTTTTAACTGCAGGCTCTAAAGTACTTAGAAGATAATAATGAATATGACAGTAGATATTCATTATTACCTCAGAGACTCAGCATTTGGAAATAAAATTTAGATATTTAAGTAATATCAGTTATAAAATAATTCAGTAAAGAACATTTTCCCATTTTTATGTTTTTGTATTCAGTTTTAAATTGTTAGTGAACTTTCACATATTTATAATGAGCTCTTTTGGAATTTTAACAAAGTTTGTGAGTTCATGCTTGTCATTTAACACAGGGCATTATGACAAGAAGTTTATATCAGAATTCAAGTAGAAGCCACTACTGAGTAGCAGATCACGTCCTCGAAGCTTAAGTTGTAGTTTAAAACAGTAACTTAGAAATAATATTTTAAATTGTCAATCTCAGGTTTTGTGAAAGATTTCTCATATTAAATGTTGTTTTCAGTCTTCAAGCCTTAAAATTATAGGGACCAATTCTCCTGGTTTGCCCAGGACTGAGGGGTGTCTCAGCATACAGAACGTTCAGTGTCCAAATCCAGACAGGGAAATTACTGTAATAGTTTGTCTTGCCAGCACTGGCCTGGGTGGGACCTCAAAGCCAAGCCATACAAGGTCTGGAATGCTGGATGAGAGCTGTGTGCTCCCGTCACTGGTAGGCAATTGTTTTTTACAAGCATCTTAAAGAAATACTTAGACTTCACTATCTTTATGGTCTCTTTCAAAACCAAGATTCCATAATTCCTAGCTCTTATTTCTGTGTGCTAAGGGTCTTTAAAGAAGCTAGTAGAATCCCCACCAGTGATCTAGTTTGAGTCCTGTGATGAAAAGTTATTAAATCACAGACTTTTCATATATATTTCCATTCACCCAAAGAAACACACTCTCACACAGATACTCACACCCTCTTTTCTTTGCCAAACTTTTCTCCCTCTCTCTTTTTTTTTCCTTCAAAACTTACAGATTCAAGCCCGACTTGCTACTGGTCTTTAGTAGGTAAGCCTTAGCATTCTGAATGGCAATCTCAAGCATGTTGGGGGTCACTTCAGAGGTCCCAGGTTCAGGGTGATCCAGATCATAGTTGCTGTTTGAGTCTTCCTCCTGAAAAATGTCAAGTCTCAGCTCTTTTAGTTTAGAGTTGTTATGGCTTGCATCTTTTGGTTCATGAAGGTGATGTTTGGTTTGCTGAGACTGTTGGAAGGTGTTTCCCTCTGATTGACACTTTTGATGAGGAGCTGATTCTCCTTTATCAGATGATTGTTCCAAATGGTTGGAATGAGCTGTCCGAGCTTCAGGAATCACACTAGTGGTCTTGTCTGACTTCCATGGGGACCAAAGGTCCTGTCTGGCCAGAGCCAGGGTAGAAGGAGTGGAAGTGGGTTCCTGAGGAAAGGAAGGTGGAGATGATGCACCTAGTCCTGTGAGGTCATTCAGAGGCGTGCTGGTTCGAGACTGGGAGCTCTGAGGAGGGCTGCTCTCGGGCTGGAGTCCAGTTTCTGGCCCCTGCTCTGACTCCAGGGGCTCAGGTAGCCCAGGCACAGGATCTTGGGAAGAAGCTGCTGTTATTTCTTCCCATGGCTGCTCTGCTTCCTCAGGTTCTTGATTGCCTTCCTGCTTCAAGGAGGTCAAGTCTTCCATGGAAGTAATCAAGAAAAAAACAAAGTTCTGGATGAAGGGGGAGTGCCGAAATGGAAGGAGGCAACGCAGTGCAGTTGCTTTGCTGAGAGCTGCTAAGGGATTTCTGCGTCTTAGTTGCTCTGCAAGTTGCAGCGTCCTATCTCCATAGCAACCCCAGGCAAGTTTCCTCTGAGAGAAACTAGGCACAACGGTTACCAGGATTCTAGGGAGGAGACAAGAAAGATGAAAATCCTAGATTTGTGATTTGGTGGAGGCTCTGCTCCTCTTCCTGGCTCAGCCAATCTGACCTGCAGTTGATCAGTCCTTGTTGGAAACCTGAGAACTTGTCAGTGCGCGAGCACAAAGGAGGAGGAGCTGCGACTCTGCACCGGAGGATCTGATAGTTTGATTCAGATTACACTGTGAGGGGCGAATTGTGCATGAGTGGAGAGACAAAGCATTTACAGAATGTGTGTGTGACTGAGTGAAAGGGACAGGGAGAGGGAGGGAGGGAGAGAGGGAGGGAAAGACCTGAGGAATCTTGAGGTGCAGATGACAATGAGACTCCAGTGTACAGACCAGGAGAGTCCAAGACTCACATTTAGAGGGCAAAGATGTCTTATCTGCATCAACCAAACTCGGGAGACTTTTGGAGAATAAACAAGGAAGTCCTGATTTTCGCTTTTTCCTCTCATATAGAATCTGCTGGATGAGTAGGCAGAATATTACCTTCAAGGAGAAGGCAGTGCAAAAGGTTACCCAATATTGACAGTTCGTGTGTTACCTGTTTTCTAATAATTGAAATTCAAATTAATGCTAAAACTACATTGGCATAATATAACCTTTTTTGATAATGTAAATGTGAATTCATAATTTTCCAGTATTTAAGGTCATGGCTATGACTATTAACTCATAGTATTCAGTCTCCACAATGAAGAAGATACAGAGGATGGGACCATATCTGACCTTGACTATAAACTATAAATTAGTGGGGATCTTTAATGTTAATTTGTTCTGTATCTTTCTTTTTTTAAATAAACCAACTAATACGTGGTATTTGGCACTTTACATTGATACAACTTCCAATTAGCAAGACGTTGGTCATATATTCTAACTTCATGGAAGAACATAACACATACCTCCCCTCACCCCCAATTTGGTAGGAGAATCACAAGAGCCCTTAAATAATTTGACAAAAGCTGTGAACCTTTACCCTTCCCAAAATGCACATGTGTGTACACACAAAATGTTGCATACAGTTTCTGCTGGTTCAGGGGCTCCTTGAAGTCAGATTCCCCAGATTAGAACTCTTGGAATAGATTCAAAAACTAAATGAAAGTTGAACTAGAATTATCAATTGGGTTTTGTTGTAGTTGGTGCAAGGGTTGAAGGGGTTAGCATATTTTCCCCTATATAGTTCTTTTCCTCCCTCCCTTGCAGCTGGCATGATATGATGGAGGGTTTTTCTTGGACAGACAAGCCAAAGAAGGGTGGTAGGGCCAGGAGAAAAGAAGAATGAAGGAACAGCCTTAGTGCTTGCTTATCTCTCCTCTTTAGGAGAGAAGCGCAACTGAAAGGAACAACGTAAGAAAATGTCCATTATTATTCCTGCTTCATTTCCAGCCCAAAGCTCTATCTAGAATTTGACTTAGTAATCTTAAAGTTGCTTCTCATTGTTTGTAGAATAACAACCGGAGCTCTTAGCCTACTTACCTTCCCAACTTCACCTTCAGCCATTCTCCCCTGTCTTTCTGCAATCTAGTCATCCTGATTTTTCTGTCATTTACTGGAATATTCCATGTTTCTTCCTACCTTAGACCAATTGCACATTTCCTCTGCCTTAAATGTTTCTTCCCATTCTTTCACTTAGTTCTTTTCCTTAGGAAAACCTTCCCTGGTCCCACAGACAATCTCAGTTTCCCTTATTATGTACTGTCATAATACTCTGCACTTTTCATTCTTAGTGTTGATCACAATTTGTCATTATAGCGGACTCTGAGTTTTACCTCCAGAAGCCCCACTAGACTCTCACTATGAAGATCAGAGAAAAAACATCTCCTGCTTCTGGCAGGGGGAGGAGTAAAAGTAACCATTTAAAACAACTCCCAGAGCTCTCTGTTCTCCGTAACAGGGCCTGCCCTTAAGGGAAACTATTTTACCAGAGCCCAACCAAGTTTTACTAAAGTTGGTTTATGGTTTTACTGAAGCCTAACTGACCTGAGGAGAGATACCAAAATGTCGCCCCCTTTAACCTTCCTGTATCACCTAAGGCTGGGGAAGGCAAAGGAAGCTGAGAAGCCCTTGTGAAGGTTACACCCCAGGAACACAGACAAAAGACTGAGATCTAATGACAGGACTATGGAATGTTCTCCCCCCCACCACACCTTACCACAACATCAACAGGACTCCTGTATAGTAACAGGGGATTATGGGGACTGGCCGTGTGGCCTAGTGGTTGAGTTCCGCGTGCTCTGCTTCATTGGTCTGGGTTCGGTTCCCGGGTGTGGACCTACACCACTCATCAGTGGCCATACTATGACAGTGATCCACACACAAAATAGAGGAAGATTGACAGCAGATGTTAGCTCAGAGTGAATCTTCTGTAAGCAAAAACAGGAAGATTGGCAACAGATGTTAGCTCAGGGCAAATCTTCCTCAGCAGAAAAACCCAAAAACCAAAAAACAAAAACCCACAACACCCCATGCCCTCCCCCCAAAACCCCAGGAGGTTACATCTGGAAGAACTGCAAACCTGAGACCCTATTTAATAAAGAGTCTCTAGGGAATCTGAAAGACAACAGAGGACACAAAAATGAGACTAGGGGAAATTTTAGCCCCTAAAACAACAGCTGCAACAAACATTAAACACAGCCTAACTCTTAGCAAGATAAACACCAGATAAATATAATAAATAAATATAATACCTCACACTAAGGCTCTATCTTCCTCAGTTCCTTCTACTTGATACATCATTCCAGCTTTCAATAAAAAATTACAATGCATGCTAAAAGACAAGGAACACAGTCTGAAGAGACAAACAAGCATCAGAACCAGATTCAGATGTGTCAGAGATGTTGGAATTATCAGACCCAGAAATTAAAATAACTATAATTAATAAGTTAAAGTCTCTAATGGAAAAAGTGGACAACATGGAAGAACAAATGAGTACTCTAAGCAGAGGGATGAAAATCCTGAGAATCAAAAGGAAATGCGGGAAATTAAAAACACTGTGAAAGAAACGAAGAATGTATTTCGCGGGTTCATCAGTACAGGGGACATGACTGAGGAAAGAACCAATGAGCTTGAAGATATGTCAATAGAAACTTCTCAAACTGAAAAGCAAAGAGAAAAAAGAATGAAAAAAAGGAACAGAATATTCAAAACCTGTGAGATAGTAACAAAAGGTGTGAAATACACTTAATGGACTATCAGAGGGAGAAGAAAGAGAGAAAGGAACAGAAGAAATATTTGAAGTAATAATGACTCAGAATTTTCCAAAATTAATGGCAGACACCAAATCACAGATCCAGGAAGCTAAGAGAACACACAGGATAAATACCAAAAAATCTTTATTTAGGCATATCATATTCAAATTTCAGAAAACCAAAACAAAGAGAATATCTTGAAAGAGGCCAGAGAAAAAGAAAGACTTTAGTTTTTTCTACAGGAACAAGGATAAGAATTACATCAAATTTCTTTTTGGAAACCATACGAGCAAGAAGAGAGTGGAGTGAAATATTTAAAATGTTGAAAGATAAAACCCTGACCACTTTAGAATTCTTTATCTAATGAAATTATCCTTCATAAATTCAGGAGATATAAGGACTCTCTTAGACAAAGATTTGTTGCCAATAGACCCGCCTTGCAAGAAATGTTATAAGAAGTTCTTCAGAGAGAAGGAAATGATATAGGTCAGAAAGATTTACACAAAGAAAGGAAAAGCACTATAGAAGGAATACATGAAAATATTTTATTACTTAAAGTTTTATTACTTTTAGTTTTATCACTTTTAATTGATCTAAGATAACAGTTTGTTCAAAATAATAATAGCAATAATGGATGAATGTAGCTTTTGGATAAATGAAATGAATGACAGTAATCTAATAAGGAACAAGAGAGGAATTGAAAATACCCTTTTAAAGATTCTTGCACTACTTGTGAAGTGCTATAGTTTTATTTGAAAGTGGACTTATGTTAGTTGTAAATGTTTATGGCAGAATCTAGGGCAACTCCTAAAATTTTTTTTAAGTATCGTTGATATACCCAAGAGAGGAAAGAAAATGGAATCATATAAAATGCTCAATTAAAAATAGGAGAAGACAGGGCTGGCCAGGTGTTGTAGTGGTTAGGTTTGCCTTAGCCACTTCATTGGCCTGGGGCTCATGGGTTCAGATCCCGAGCACAGACCTCTACACTGCTCATCAGGCAATGCTGTGGCAGTGTCCCCACATAAAAAGTAGAGGAAGGTTGGCACAGATCTTAGCTCAGTGACAATTTTCATCACCAAAAAAAAAAAAAAAAGAGAGAAGGGAGAAAAAGAGAGGAAGGGAAAAAAAGAAACACAAAGGCAATGAATAGAAAATGATTACTAATATGGTGTATATTAATCCAACTATGTCAAATAAATCTGCCATGAATGTTCTTGCACAGGTTTTGTGTGAAAAAAGGTTTTCCTTTCTCTAGGGTAAATATTAGAAGTAGGATTCCTGGGTCATATGGTAACTGTATATTTAGCTTTATAAGAAACTTCCAAATTATTTTTCAGAGAAACTATCATTTTACACTCCCACCAACAATGTATGAGAGATTCATCTTTGCTTTTTTTTTTTTTTTAAAGATTTTATTATTTCCTTTTTCTCCCCAAAGCCCCCCGGTACATAGTTGTATATTCTTCGTTGTGGGTCCTTCTAGTTGTGGCGTGTGGGACGCTGCCTCAGCGTGGTTTGATGAGCAGTGCCATGTCCGCGCCCAGGATTCAAACCAACGAAACACTGGGCTGCCTGCAGCGGAGCGCGCGAACTTAACCACTCGGCCACGGGGCAAGCCCCTCATCTTTGCTTTTTAAGATTTTTTTAATAAGTTTGAGGAAGTTCTTTTCTATTTCTTGTCTGCTGAGATGCAAATGCCACACCTGGTCCAGAGAGGATAGAATGGGGTGCCACCTCTGCTTGTGTTCATGCAGAGAAGGAATGGTCAGCAGGCTGTGACCCACTGACTGTGCAGTGCCCAGTGTGGACGAGGCAATATGGGGCTTTTTCCTTGGTGTTTGCCCAGAGCAGATTGAGTATAGTCCAAAAGATTATATTCTGCAAGATGTCTCTATACCAATCCTTTGTCTAGGGAGAACAGATCTTTCTTAGGGGTTTAAAAAGCCTATGCCCATTGGAATTTCTGGGTGGGGACTGCTCCAGCACCCAGTCTTGGATATATAGGAGGGGCAAAAAACCCCAGAGAACTCACCACTGGGTCATCCCTTCAGTTCCGTGATCTCTAGCTAGTCGACCTTCTTTTCTCCAACTTTCAGAATCTTCTGAAAGTTGCTTTATATATTTTATTCAGGGTTTTTAGTTGTAATTAGTGGGAATAATAGGGTGGAATGTGATTACTCTTTCAGTGATCAAGGAGCTAAAATCTTAAAAGAATAAGAGGATTGACCCAGGTGTTGGTAGCTTGTTACCGAACACAAACACATGTTGGTTTACCCACCTCACAGGAGAGCCAATAACTGGAGCTCCAAGCTTGTGGCAAGGAAAGAGGTTTGTGACTGAAAGGCAGCCAGATGAGGAGATGGGAGTTAAAACTCAGATCCACCTCCTTGAAGAGAAAAAGGTAGGGGTTTTTTATCTGGAGTTTTAGGTACGGGAAGGGGAGCATGTGGCCTTGCTGGTTGGTGCCTTCTCGTCAGCCAGCGTTTTGCCTTGAAGACTGAATTTATTTTCCCTTGACTGTCTGGACTTTTCTGGTTAGTTTTCATTTCAGCCTGCCGTTGGCCTTGTAAGCCTGAATCATGACATCTGAACCTTGACTTCCTGTGGAAGATAGCTCACTCATAGACTAAGGAGGGATAGAAAGACCTGCTTAGTTTTGAACAACAGTTGATTATGCTGAGTATGCACAGTTGCAGTTCGCAAAGCTTATCTTAAAGCTTTTTCCTCTCGGGAAGATTTTAATTTCATTCTTGGCTTTAACCTGACTATACTGAAGATGGGTAATGCGTGATATGGGTAGATGACATGAAATTCAAAGCTGTATATTTTTATGGACAAAGGTGAGCTAATAGTCTGAAAGCAGCAATAAGAAATAAGGAAGACAAACCACCTGCTAGGAGAGAGAAAACAGCCACTAACTGAGAGAGTTGCAAGGAAAGCACAGGGGAGAGACAAGTTTCAGCACAGCAAGAAGATGAAGGACATCTTCCCCAAAAGTCAGTTTCCTCAAAGAAGTTGAAATTACAGAGTATTTGTTGATAATTGACCATGAATTTCAAAGGCACAAGAGATAGGTTTCATGAGATGGAGAAGGTTAGAATATGTGCTCAGAGCAAGAAGGTGAAGGACAGGTTCCTAGAAGAGACTGAAATTTTAGAGGATTTGATTAATAATTGACCATGAATTTCAAGGAAAACAGAGAGAGAGTTTCATGATATGGGGAAGGGTGGAGTATGTGCTCAACAACAACAATAATATCCAGAGCTTTGGGGGAGGGGATGAGTTAGAATGACTTGGAATCCTGGGTCTTTTGTGGTTACCAACAGGGATGGGATCAAGGGGATGACGAGGTTAGCCCTACATACTTCAAGGCAGAGGGAAGTGGGGCTGCTGTGAGAGCTGAGAGGAACATGGGAATCTTGCCAGGAGGACATAGCATTCTGAGGCTCCCACTGGGATCTTGCTCATGGGTGCATGTTTACCTGAAGAAGGTGGTTTTTCTGAGTGTAGAGAAACGCACTCTTGAACTCAGCTGGCAGAAGATTGGTTTTATCTGACTGTGCTAGGCTTAATTTGAAGGGGGCCTGCTGACGAAAAGGAAATTTCCATAAGTGAAAATTTTATCAATGAAAATTCATAACTTTAAGTGCTTTTATTGTAAAACATAGGAATGAAAGCAGTAAACTAAGCATTTTACTCAAGAAGCTAGAAAATGGAGAAGAAAAGCATTAAGAAAGGTAAGAATTGACCCTAATCTTTTGAAAATAGACTAAAAGTGGGATTGATAAATACAAATATTCATACAGATATTCATCTTCTTTCTGTTTTCCTGCAGAGATTATTGTCAAAACCTGGCTGACTAGTTAAAAGGGAAAACACAAACAAGAAAGAGTAAGTTATGTGACCACAGTTGAAGAGTTCATTAAACGAGACTGCTCTTTCCAACGCCTGGCTAATAAAGTGTACAATATTGGTGGCATTAACACTCTTTCTGAGAAAATATGAATGACCCAAATTGAATTAAGGATGATAGAATCAGGAAGTAATTCAAAAACTGCGGAGGATGTTAGAAATACGTTATTAAATGTATTCATTTCCTAGGGCTGCCATAACAAAGTATCATAAAATGGATGGCTTACAACAACAGAAATTTGTTCTCTACATTTTTGGAGGCTAGAAGTCTGAAATCAAGGTGTTGGCAGGCAGGGCCATGCTCTCTCTGAAACCTTAAAGAGAAAATCTTCCTTGCCCCTCTGGTTTCTGGGAGCCCCAGGCGTTCCTTGGCTTGCAGCTCCATCACTCCAATCTCTGCATCCTCCCTATGTGTCTATGTCCTCCCATGCCCTTCTCCCCTGTGTATGTGTCTATGTTTGTCCTTTTCTTCTTATAAGGACACTAGTTCATATTGGATTAAGGGTCCAGCCTACTCATATTTACGAAGTACATCTGCAACAACCCTATTTCCAAATAAGATCATGCTCTGAGGTTCCAGAAAGGACATAAACTTTTGGGAAATAGAATTCAACCCAGTACATCAAAGAACTACCTGCGAAATACCCTGGATCTAGAGTGTCTTTCAAACTTTTGAAGGTCCGATAATCTCTTCTATTTAAACTTTCTGGAGCATAGTAAGTGATTCGAAGTCCCTCAGTTCTTTAAAAAATATAGTATTATTACCCCAGACCTGACAAATCATAAAATAATTACAGATTACATTTACAAAGAGAGAAATACAAAATCCTAAATAAAATATTGGCAAGGGATATTTATCAGAATTATTTAAAACAAGATATCTTGGAGAGTTTGGGTTAATTCTCAAAATTCACATAGGGTTTTGATTTTCACAAAAATAATAATAAAATATATTAAGAGATGAAACTTGCCAAGGTTTATGACCATCTACAAGAACTTTGTCAATCCCAGTAATGAGCAACCATCCTCTATGCGTGTGTGTCTGTTTGTTTGTGTACTTGGAGGAGTTTGATTACGACTTAACAAGTTTTTTCCATCACTTTTGCCTTCAGGGTGGTTTTCAGTGTTTGAGAATAAAGATGAAAAAAAGTAAATTTGTTTTAAGTTTCAGGGAGGGATTAGTTTAGCACTTAACCATGTGAGGGAATTTGATCACAGTTGAGCGAAAACTTGTTTTAATAGATCAGTTACAATATACAGGTACAATTAGGATAATCTGAAAGTAAAAAATTATATATATGAGAAAACACCTAGTACTATGCCTGGCACATAATTCAAACTTAATAAATGAGAAATGGAGAGGAGAAGAAAATCATACAATACAGTGTGTGTGTATGTGTGAAAAGAATTGCAATATAACTGAGAAAATGTTGAAAAAATGACTGAGAAACTGAAAGGCAAACAGCATTATGTCCTAAGGAGAAATAATAAAAGCTATGGGAAAATCTATCAGTCAAAATTATTTTAGCAAATAGAAATGTGGTAACTATGTTTCCTTGCAAGTCTACTGATAACTAATGAGTCACATTTTAGGCATGAAAATAGTTTTTTCTCCTTTCTAAAACAGTGTTTCTGAATAGTAGCTCTTCATAAAAACTGATGCAAAATTAGACTTTTATTTCAGGATAATCATGTGCAATTTAAATGATTTAGTATCTTGCTGAATAACTGCTGTTGGAACATTAAAGTAAGAAGCCAAAAGGAGTAGCAAATCTGAATGGCTGAGGGCATGGGACGGGGCAGTGTTATTAAAATATATGAAGAATTGACATTCACTTATATGTGCATTTTAAGGATTTCTGCCTCTTTTCACCTATCATTAATAATTTAATTCATCCTCATCGTTTATGTTCATGTCATTAAAATATATACACAGCCAAATTCTGTTATAGTGTAGATATTGAACATATGATTAAACATTAATTTGATTATTCAGAGTATTTAAAAATAGCTCCAAAACATAAAAATAATATACGCTCATAATAAACATTTAAATAGTACAAGTATAATGTGAAAAAGTTCAGGCACAAACAATTTGGAATCCGTTAATCTAACAGGAGGGTTATAATAGTGCACATTTCTAAACCAATTGATAGAAATGCAAGAACTTATTCAGCCTAGAAAAAGTATTTTCCTCTTGTCTAGCTCATCTTTTTGATTGATTTAGGAGGGAATATATGTATTTATAAATATATTTTTAAAAAAAAAAATGGGATAATATTAGGTACTGCTCTACAACTTACTTTTTTATACTTAATTATTCAACATCTTTCTAAACTTTGTACATATATGTATATATATAACAAGTATAACATATTTGATATTAAATACATTCCATAATTTAATTAATCCTAAAGGCTATTGATGGAGACTTAGTTTTTTTAATTTCTTACTTTTAAAACAATGTAACACTAAATATCCTACCATAGTTATATTTGTTTAGTTCTTAAGGTATATGTTATAATATGTATATATGTGTGTTTATATATATGTGATATAATCCTAGATGTGAAATTTCTGGGTCAATAGTTATGTACATTTAAAATTTTGATTTATATTATCAAATAGTAGTTAATAGGATTGATAATCTGCCATAATATTTTTAAGATGCCTGAAAAATCTGGGCCAGTATTATAATTGATGAATTATTTCAGTTGTATAGATATGAAAGGCTTATGATAATACTTAGAAATTTATCTAAGTAAGGTAGTTGGTTCAATAATATCTTACTTGAAATATTCTGATTCTGTGTAAAGAATTTTCTGGTAAATTATATTTATAAATGCATCATTTTCCAGTTAAATTTCATATAGAGAAGGAGCAAACTAACAACTTTAAAACATATTAGAAATGGCGTTTAGGAGTTACATATAAATTACCTTGATATGTCAAAGAAAATGTGATGAAAATACAAACAAATACTATGTTCCAATATTTTGGAGATTCAGCACGATTTTGCATTTATGCATGTGCCATGTGATACCCTCTTTACGGCTTAGCACTTGGATAAACACATAAGCATCTAATGAACCATTTAAAATTGGAAGCTAAATGTAGCCACGTGAGAACATCAGGCTTTAAGCATGTTATTGGCTGACAGCAGTACTAAGACTCCAAACTATCTTGTTCTCATTCCCCATGAGCTGCTATGTTACACAGTGACTAGGTAGAGAAATTAAGCTTCTCACTTTTTCTAAAGTATTACTATGCTTTGGTAGCAGATCACTGAAAAATGGCAGAACAGACCATATCAAAGGAAGTTGATAATCAGCGCTACACTGTAAAGGCTATAGCTTTTCATGCCTACTTGTTGATCCAAATTTTCTAAATGTGCTGAAAGACTTTGAAATCCAAGATAGTGACATCCTTGTTTCTTATCCCAAACCTGGTAAGTCATATAATTATTTTGATTTTTAAAACGTATGTTAATGTACATATCAATAATCACTAGAAAATATTATTAGAAATTTGGGGGGGGGGAAGTAGTTATTTCCCCAAAAATGTCACAAGAGAGGAAACATGTAAGAATGCATGTATCCTGATCAGTTTTAATGGAATATATTACTTCATTTTTAAAAGCACAAACCATTCTTTCTCAGCTTTAAGGGAGTCCAAAAATTCCCAAACACTACTTATTGACTTGAAAGAGCAGCAGTGTGAGCTAGATTTACTCTAGGATGGAAACATTTTCTTCTACTTCCCACGCTCTTCTCCTGAATCCAGCTCTGCATGGTCCTTTTTCCTTCTCCATGTCTCTAGTTTGTGGATTTCATCATAGATCTCAACCTACATGGCTCACATAGAGGATATAATCCTAGTTGTAATATTTTTGGATCCAAAATAAAAGCTTTTGAAAAATCATTTCCCTCTGTTAAAAACCTCATTTTACACAAATACACCCTTTCCATGAGTGTCGCTCTTTAGACTTATACGGTTTTGTCAGCGGTTTAATGGGTACATAAGGAACATTGTATTTATATCAAACTTTGTACTCAGGTTCTGCTGCAATTACAAAGGATCTTGTATTAGATAGGATTTGGGATGGTTACCTGTGTTAGAATTATTTCACTCAGTGGCCATATCTGTTTTTCCCAGCTGTCCTCCTGGTCACAGCTGATGGTCACACCTCAGGAACAGAGAGTCTGAAGCTAGCAAGGCCTCAAAGTTTAAAGTTTTAGCAGAGAGAATGAGGCTGAAGTTTGTTAAATTCATCCTAGAGGACTTTAGATCTGCTCTGTTTCTTTCATTTTTTTCTTCCAGTCCTTGAGCTTTCCCAGGATTCTTGCAATGCATTGCTTTCCTAAAGTTGGTCACCAGAGTTCATTTCTGTTACTTGAAATGAAACTTCACCTGTATAGGTCTTGAAGAGAGAGGCAGTATTTAACTCTTCATTCTTATTTTTAAAATCAGAGCAATAGTACCAAGTTCAGGAGATCTTTTTTCTTTTTTTCTTTGACAGGTACTGTCTGGACTCAGCAGGTAGTGAACTTAATTTTATATGATGACCATCGGAATGGAAAACAAAATTTGGAAAACATTGAGAGAGCTCCTGGGTTGAATACAATACGTGCAATGCTGATTGTTACTATCGGCCATCACCTTGCCTCCTTATGAGCCGCCTGCCTTATTACTTGGTTCCCAAAGGTTTGAGAGCCAAAAAAGGAAAAGTAGGCTGTAGTTTTATAATATTTGGTTCAAAGAAATAACTTTTTCTTAGCTGATTGAGCCATACTCTATTTCTGGAGTAAAAAAAAAAAGAGTTCTGATAGCTATTTACATATAGATTGCAATTAATTCAAATTTTCTTTAGTATAGCAAAGAGTTTGTCAGTAATTCTGGACAAATGGCAAGCTGTCCATCTTGTGGGTTTTCCCTTTGTTTTTCTTCTCATTTATTCCATCTTCTGGTTTTTTATTTGACAGTTTGCTTATTCTCATAGCAGAGAGTGGTAGTGAAAGGGAGGAGATCTGAAATACATATCAGTCATGAAGGAATATGTATATACTGGATATTTCACTCTTTCCCAGGAAGGCACGCTGGCCTTTAACACTATCTGTATGTGTCCTCTACGATAGGGCATAACCTCCTTGTAAATGCTTGTCTTTGGCACTTCACACACTCCCTTGGGTCCTGGGAAGCACTGGGTTCCCCTCAGGCCTGTGCACTGGGTCAGAGAAGTCTGCAACCTTCTGAAAGTGCTGGGTTGTCACAGCAAGAATGAAAGGTCAGCTCTCTAGAAATCAGATTACTATGGCTGCTCCCCTATTTCCTTCTCCTTCCCAGAGTGTGCAGGATGCTCAGATGTCTGGAAGAGTGTCTTCCACCTATGAGGACCTGGTATCTCCATTAAAGAACTGGAGAATTTTTCTCAACATTCTATTTGAAAAGTTAAAATCTCTTAATAGTTTTCGTAAAAAGTACTATGCTTAATAAAAATTAGGATAATTGTATATCTATTTAAAACACTTAAAACCACTTCTTTTAATTTTCAGATTGTGTATGTATTTAGAAAACTTAAAGATGTGTTGACATCTTTTTATCACTTTTCAAAGTTAGTGGTAAAATTTATGACATCAGATAAAAAGGAAGAATTCATGGAAAGATTTTTCACTGATAAAGGTAACATTTACTTTATTAAATAAAATTCACCCTGCTTTGCGACTTGGATGTTTTAGGTAATATGTTTCTCAGGAAGAGAGTTACATGCTCAGTACAGAAAACGTAAAATGTGATGTTTACGACAATGTTCAGGACTCTATACCGCGAAGGAGACCCTTGAAGGAAATAGTGACCAGGATAAAAGGTTGCAATGTGGAAATAAAAAATAATTTAGTGACTTTACAAAAGTCTCACCGTGCTTAGAATTAGGGCAAGTATCATAACAAGCTATTTATAGTTATTTCAAGAACAAGCACAGGAAATTAGTATGTTTTGAATTCTGTCTTGGTGTGACATGCAGGATGTTTTCGCGTATGTGATCTTTTTATCCCCTCTGCTCCCTGGAAAGCAGACATTCTTACTACCTCTTTATGCAAGAGGAAATGAGTCTTGACACCGTTCAGTGCCTTGACCGTGGCTCCCATGGCCAAACTGTGACTGTGGTAGGCCTATGTGACTCTTGGCTCACTTCCCTGCCTCTATTGTATTTCTGACAATTGAGAGCTGCTTGTATTTGGTTTTATCTGTCGAGTAGAAAAAATATTAGTTGGTTGAATGCCATCCAGAAAGGTAAAAGAACCTGGATATTGTACATGGAGTTTTACTTTCCTTTAGGTCTTATTAGATTTTTGAATTTCTATTTATTTGTTTTATGTTTGTTTTCGCCAGTGGTTGGCACTTCCTGATTTGATCAGATTAGAGGATGGCACACTCATAGGATGACTTCAATATTCTCTTTGTTACCGATGAGGAAATGAAGAAGGTTTGTTATCTATTTGAATGTGGACTGTACCAAAATTTGTCAAACCAGCTCATAACATAGACATAAAAATATATATATTCAAACACATATTATTATAGCAAATTAATCTTAACATTTTTAATCTTTACTATTTTTTAACTTTTCATTTTGAAATAATTATAAATTCACACAAAGTTGCAAAAAAAAAAAATAATTCCAGAAGGTCCCATGCACCCTTTACCCAGCCTGTCCCCATGATAGCATCTTGTATAACTATAGTACATGATCAATACCAGGAAATTGACATTGGTACAGTCCCTGGAGCTTATCAGATTTCACCAATTTTACAAGCACCTGTGTGTGTGTATAGTTCTATGTAATTCTGTCACATGTGTAGCTTCATGTAACCACCACCACAACTCCTGGCAACCAATAATCTGTTCTCATCTCTTCAAGTTTATTTCAAGAATGTTATATAAATGCAATCACATAATATGCATCCCTTTGAGCCTAAGCACATACTTTTAAAGTACAGTATACTTGCCTATGGCCTTTTTAGATAAAAACTTTTTTAGGTTCTCAGTGAATGAAGCTTGACTAAAAGTTTCAAAAATGCATGGGTCTAACTTATTCTTAGGTGTTCCTGTTTCCTTTTATTTATGTTAGACAATAGTAATTTATTCATTTTTTCATCTAACACATTTATCTAGTACCTAGCATATTCTGGGAACCATTCTAAGCACTAAACAAAACAGACAAAAATCCCTATTTTTCTATTTAGTATGTTAGTATGTTTCTATTTAGTATGTTAGCAGTTAACATACTAGTAGGGAAATAAAGACAACAAACAATAAATATAATAAATAAGAAAAGTGTTTAGTATATTGGAAGGAGAGACGTGCTCTGGAAAATGACAAAACAGAGTAGGAATCTGGTGATCAGAAATGCAGAAGGGGGGTGGGCATGTCACATTATTAAATAGGATAGTCAGGGATGGCCTCATACCACCAAGGTAAGCAGAAATGAATGGAATATATAGTAAAAAGAGTTTCTTCTCACATTTCTACTTGATTCCTGAACATTTTCCTCAAATTGTTTAAACTACAAATAGAAACACTCATGTGTCTTTGAGTGGTTCCTGCTCCACAGAATCCTTATTCACACATCTGGTTCTATCGTGGGCCTTTTCTCTGATATGTATGTTGTCTCTTCGTCTAGGGCTTCATATATGATCAACTTCACCCTCTTCATGACCTCACAAGCACTGTGTTAAAAATCAGCCAATTTCTTAAAAAGAAGTTGACTAATGAGGATGTGGAATCCATAGTGAAATGGGCTACTTTCCAAAACATGAAAGAAGACCCAAGAGCAGATAAGGACGTTGTGGTCCCCACTCTTGACAGGACAGAGAAACAAGACTTTCTTCAGCAAGGGAATAACAAAGTGCTCTGCTTTGTTTCAAAATCAGGGATAAGGTCCTATTATCAGAATGTTCTTTGAAATATTTTTCTGTCTGTAGATGGGTTTTACTGAAGTCTTCTCACTCTCCCAGAATCTCTTGGGCCTAATGACTTGCTTTGGTGACCCAATTACCTGTGATTTGACACCTGTCAGGCACTGGTTGGAAATCTAATTGTTTCAAAAAGATGTTGTTCTAGTAAATTGGCCTAAACTTTGAAAAACAAAAGGAAATCCAAATAGATATAATTTATAATTCAACAAGAGTTGTTGGATATGTGACTTGGTTAACTAAAATTTTAAAGTTGCCATATACACTCTGCATGCCATGTCTAGAATTAAGATCATGCTTGGATTTCTGATATCATCTTCTATAGTATAATCATGCTCTAACACTCCTCTTGTCTTTATTTGCCTAACTGTTCTCCTTGTGATCAGGTTCATCTCTGGACTAAAGTTTACGCTATTGACCTTATTTGGATCTTTAATTCCTAAGTTGATGTTCTTTAACTAACATTGCACTGATTAACTGTGCAATATATAATGGATTGTATATATTCAAGAGGCACTTCCTTTACATCACTGAGTCCCTTATAATACTAGTTATTCATATTGAAGTTGTGGTGGACTTTTTACTGGTTACTTTTCCCATGGACTTTTCTGTATATTCTGTGGTTTCTAGTAAGAGGGAGGATTGTGATGATGCTCTCAGAGCCCAAACAGCTCATATCATCCCTGTTCATTTAGCAAAATTTGATAGCTCACAAACTAATATTTAGAAATATATCATTTTTTCCCATTCATTATGTCTCTGGGCACATAATAGAGTACCCATGGAAGATCACCAAACTCTTTTTTCACCTTTGATATGTCTTGTTTATCCTAAGAGTAAGACACTTGACAGTATCTTTCTTCCCCTTGATCAATTGCCGGTATTCTTTGCTCAATAAATACACTCTTTTCTTTATCTCTCACAACTCTAAGCCTACATCTTTTATCTACAACACTTCAGAAACCGTTTCTTTTTATAGGATGATAAACTTTACCTTAGAAATCACGACTGCTTTCTCAGTTATTACCCTAAATTGGGAGCCACAGCCTTAACTGCAGACGTATCCCCAACTCAGTCCTTTTCTCTAGATCCTCTCTTCACCGTCTCTAGCAGAGCCACATTGACCATGAAGCTAATGGGGCTTAGGCTTCAGGGCCCCACACTTGCATAGGCCCCTTGCCATGCCCTACACTTAATTTTAAATTCATAATTTTGTATTCTTTTTCTTAAGAGACCTCTCCAAATTATATAAGCTTCAGCCCCACAAATCCCAGATCTGTCCTATTCCTATAGAGGCATAACTCATTTTAATGTGCTTCTCTTTATTGTGCTTTGCAGATACTGTATTTTTTAAAAGACTCTCCTCAGCAAAAAGATTATGATTTGCTAAAGGCTCAAATGATAGTCAGCATTTTTTAGCAATAAAATATTTTAAAATTAAGGTATGTACATTGATTTTTAGACATAATGCTATTGCACACTTAATAGACTACAGTATAGTGTAAACATGACTTTTGTATGCACTGGGAAACCAAAAGATTTGTGTGACTTGCTTTATTGCAATATTCACTTTATTGCTGTGGTCTGGAAGTGAACCTGCAATATTTCTGAGGTCTGCCTGTATAGGACTCCAGAGGAGAAGGCTCACACAAATAGAAAACAACCCAGTGTCTTGATTTAAACTGAGATTATAACTTTACAGATTAGCAGTCTAAATCTCTTCCGTGGCTAACTTTCCTAGGTTGGCTTGAAGTGAATGGAAGCAATTCACTTGTGGCTTTAGTTAACTTTATGTGAAGTCTTCATGTAACCCTACTTTACAGTGAAGAATTCACACTTTGGGGAACATCTATGTGCCATATTATTGATAAAAAATACTTTATATGACCGTTGCTGACACCCAAAATAGTAGGAATTATGTTCCTAAACTCTCAGAGTACTAAAATAATCTATTCAAGGTTATACAGCTAGAAAATTTGCATATGGGATTTAAAACAAGTTCTGTCTGACTCTAAAGCTCATGGGGCCTCCACCCAATGCAATTGTAGTAGTCTTTTCATTTTTCCTAAATTGATATTTAATTTTACCAAGATCATCCATAGAATACAAAATTAGGGATAAGAGTGGGGGATAAGATACTCAAATTTTCAAAATAAATTATTTAGTAATATGAAATTAGACCTACTGCATTTTTCCATTTGCCACAAGATAAAATTATAATGAAGACTGTTTTTATTTTTATTGAGTTCATAATAATTTACATCAATGTGAGATTTCAGCTGTATATTATTTCTTGACTGTCACCACATAAGTGCTCCCCTTCACCCCCTGTGCTCCCCCCACCCCCCTTCTCCTGGTAACCACTGAACTGTTTTCTTTGTCCCACTACTTGTTTATATTCCACATATGAATGAAATCATCTGGTGTTTGTCTTTCTCAGACTGGCTTATTTCGCTTAGGATAATTCCTGCTAGGTCCTTCCATGTTAATGCAAATGGGATGAATTTGTCTTTTTTTCTGGCTGAGTAGTATTCCATTGAATGTATATACCACATCTTCTTTATCCAGTCATCAGTCGATGGGCACTTGGGTTGCTTCCATGTCTTGGCTATTGTGAATAGTGCTGCAATGAACACAGGGGTGCATATGTCACTTTGGATTGTTGATTTCAAATTGTTTGGGTAGATACCCAACAGTGGGATAGCTAGGTCATATAGTAGTTTTATTTTTAGGTTTTTGAGGAATCTCAATACTGTTTTCCATAGTGGTTGCACCAGTTTGCATTCCCACCAGCACTGTGTGAGGGTTCCCTTCTCTCCACACCCTCTCCAACATTTCTTATTTTTAGTCTTAGTGATTATAGCCATTTAACAGGCATAAGGTGGTATCTTAGTGTAGTTTTGATTTGCATTTCCCTGATGATTAGTGATGTTGAACATCTTTTCATGTATTTATTGGACATCTGTATATCTTATTTGGAAAAATGTCTGTTATCTCCTCTGCCCACTTTTTGATTGGGTTGTTTGCTTTCTTATTGTTCATTTGTGTGAGTTCCTTATATGTTATGGAGATTAACCCCTTGTCAGATAGATGATTTGCAAATGTTTTCTCCCAATTGGTGGATTGTCTGTTTGTTTTGATCCTAGTTTCTTCTGCATTGCAGAAGCTCTTTAGTCTGATGAATTCTCACTTGTTTATTTTTTCTTTTGTTTCTCTTGTCTGAGAGGACATGGTATTTGAAAAGATCCTTTTTGGTTTGATGTCAGAGTGTACTACCAATATTATCTTCCAGAAGTTTTATAGTTTCAGGATGTATCTTCAAGTCTTTGATACATTTGGAGTTTATTTTTGGGTATGGTGTGAGATACTGGTCTACCTTCATTCTTTTGCTTGTGGCTGTCCAGTTTTCCCAACACCATTTATTGAAGAGACTATCTTTTCTCCATTGCACGTTCTTGGCACCTTTGTCAAAGATTAGCTGTCTGTAGATGTGTGGTTTTATTTCTGGGCTTTCAGTTCTGTTCCATTGACCTGTGTGCCTGTTTTTGTACAAGTACCATACCGTTTTAGTCACTATGGCTTTGTAGTACATTTTGAAGTCAGGGATTGTGATACCTCCAGCTTTGTTCTTTTTTCTCAGGGTTGCCTGAGCAATTTGGGGTCTCTGATTGCCCCACATGAATTTTAGTATTCTTTGCTCTATTTCTGTGAAGAATGTCATTGGGATTCTGATAGGACTTGCACTGAAAAAAAAAAAAGTAGATTACTTTGGGTAGCATGGACATTTTAACTATGTTTATTCTTCCAATCCATGAGCAAGGAATCTTTTTCCACCTCTTTAAGTCATTATCAATTTCTCTCAGTAATGTCTTATAGTTTTCATTGTATAAGCCCTTCACCTCCATGGTCAATTTTATCCCTAGGCACTTTATTTTTTTAGTTGTGATTACAAATGGAATTATATTCTTGACTTCTCTTTCTGTAAGTTCCTTATGGGAGTATAGAAAAGCAACTGATTTTTGTAAGTTGACTCTGTACCCTGCAACTTTACTGTAGTTGTTAATTTTTTTCTATTAGTTTTCCAATGGACTTTTTTTGGGGGTTCTAAATATAAGATCATGTCATCTGCAAACAGTGAGAGTTTCACTTCTTCACTCCCTATTTGGATTCCTTTTATTCCTTTCTCTTGCCTAATTGCTCTGGCCAAAAACTCCAGTACTATGTTGAATAAGAGTGGTGATAGTGGGCATTCTTGTTTCATTCCTGTTCTCAGGGGGATGGTGCTCAGTTTTTGCCCAGTGAGTATGATGTTGGCTGTGGATTTGTCATATAAGGCCTTTATTATGTTGAGATAATTTCTTTCTATCTCCATTTTGTTCAGTTTTTATCATAAATGCCTGTTGGATCTTGTCAAATGCTTTCTCTGCATCTATTGAGATGATCATGTGGTTTTTATTCCTCAATTTGTTGATGTGGTATATCACATTGATTGATTTGCAGATGTTGAACCATCCCTGTGTCCCTGGTATGAATCCCATTTGATCGTGATGTATGATCCTTTTGATGAATTTCTGAATTTGGTTGTCAAAATTTTGTTGAGAATTTTTGCATCTATGTTCATCAGCGATATTGGCTGGTAGTTCTCCTTTTTTGTGCTGTCCTTGTTAGGCTTTGGTGTCAGAGTAATGTTGGCCTCATAGAATGTGTTAGGAAGTGTTCCATCCTCCCTAATTTTTTGGAATAGCTTGAAAAGGATAGATATTAAATCCTCTCTGAAAGTTTGGTGGAATTCCCCAGGAAAGTCATCTGGTCCTGGGGTTTTATTCTTTGGGATGCTTTTGATTGCTGTTTCAATCTCTTTCCTTGTGACTGGTCTGTTCAAATTGTCTGCTTCTTCTTGACACAGCTTTGGGAGGTTGTAAGAGTCTAAGAATTTATCCATTTCCTCTAGGTTATCCCTTTTGTTGGCATGTAGTTTTCCATAGTATTCTCCTATAATCTGTTTTATTTCTGTGGATCTGTTGTTATTTCTCCTCTTTCATTTCTGATTTTGTTTGCTTGAGCTTTCTCTCTTTTTTTTCTTTATAAGTTTGGCTAGGGGTTTGCCAATTTTATTTATCTTCTCAAAGAAACAGCTCTTTGTTTCATTGATCCTTTCTACTGCCTTTTTTTGTTTCAATAGCATTTATTTCCGCTCTGATTTTTATTATTTCTCTCCTTCTGCTGACTTTGGGCTTTGTTTGTTCTTCTCTTTCTAATTGAGTTAGGTGTAATTTGAGATTGCTTATTTGGGATTTTTCTTGTTTGTTAAGTTGTGCCTCTATTGCAATGAATTTTCCTCTTAATACAGCTTTTAATACATAATACATCCCATATGAGTTGGTATGGCATGTTATCATTTTCATTTGTCTCCAGATATTTTTTGATTCCTTCTTTAATTTCTTCATGATCCATTGCTTGTTCAATAGCATATTGTTTAGTCTCCATGTCTTTGTCCCTTTCTCAGCTTTTTTCTTGTAATTAATTTCTAGCTTTATAGTATTATGATTGGAAAAGATGCTTGTTATTATTTCAATGTTTTTAAATTTATAGAGGCTTGCCTTGTTTCCCAACATATGGTCTATCCTTGAGAATGTTCTGTGTGCACTTGAGAAGAATGTTTATTGTGCTGTTTTTGGATGGAGTGTTCTATATATGTCTACTAAGTCCAACTGTTTTAGCTTTTCATTTAATTCCACTGTTTCCTTGTTGATTTTCTGTCTGGATGAACTGTCCAATGATGTGAGTGGGGTGTTGAGGTCCTCTACTATTATTGTGTTATTTTTAATATCCTCTTTTAGGTTTGTTAATAGTTGCTTTATGAACTTTAGTGCTCCTGTGTTGGGTGCATAGATATTTATAAGTGTTATTTCTTCTTGATGGAGTGTCCCTTTGATCATTATATATTGCCCCTCTTTGTCTCTCTTTACCTGCCTTATCTTGAAGTCTACTTTGTCTGATATAAGTATTGTGACACCTGCTTTCTTTTCTTTGCTATTAGCTTGGAGTATTGTCTTCCACCCCTTCACTCTGTGCCTGTATTTGTCCTTGGGGCTGAGGTGTGTTTCCAGTAGGCAACAAATTGTTGGATCTTGTTCTTCAATCCATCTTGCCACTCTGTGTCTTTTTATTGGAGACTTCAATCCGTTTACATTGAGGGTGATTATTCATGTGTGAGGGCATAGTGCTGTCATTATAACATACACTCGTTTTCTGTTTTTCCTACATTTCTTTTGTTTCTCATCCTGTGTGTTTTGGTCTACCCACTGAATTATGCAATTTTTTATGATGTGTTTCTCTCTTTTTTTCCTTATTTATTTTTTGTGTCTCTGTTCTGCTTTTTAGTTTAGTGGCTACCCTGAAGTTTGTATTCAGAATCTTGTGTATAATATAGTCCATTTTCTGATGGCCTCTTATTTCCTTAGTCTAAACTGATTCAGTACCTTTCCTCCTCCCCTCCTAAGTTATTATTCTCATATCTTATTCCAACTTGTGTTGTGAGTTTGTGGTTAAAGTGATAAGATTGTCTTTTTTTTGGTGTTTTCCTTCCCTTTAGCCTAATGCTATAGTTGAATATTTGCTATCCTATTCTGATTCTATTTGTCTCTTTACTCTGTGTTTTGTGACCCTTTCTCCCTTTTTATTCTTTTTTCAAATATGAGGGCCTTCTTGAGAATTTCTTGTAGGGGGGTGTCTTGTGGCTACAAAGTCCCTTAGCTTTTGTTTGTCTGGGAAAGCTTTAATTTCTCCTTCATATCTGAAGGGTATTTTTGCTGGATAGAGTATTCTTGGCTGAAGATTTTTATCTTTTAAAGTTTTGAATATGTCATTTCATTCTCTCCCAGCTTTTAAGGTTTCTGCAGAGAAATCTGCTGAAAGTCTGATCAGGGTTCCTTTGTAGGTTATTTTCTTCTCACTTGCTGCCCTGAGTATTCTTTCTTTGTCATTCACTTTTGCCAGTTTCACTACTATATGCCTTGCAGTAGGTCTTTTTACGTTGACAAATCTAGGAGATCTGAAAGCTTCCTCCACACATATTTCACTCTCATTCCCTAGATTTGGGAAGTTCTCTGCTATTATTTCTTTGAGCACACTTTCTGCTCCATTCTCTTTCTCTTCACCTTCTTGAATACCTATAATTCTTATGTTGCATTTCCTCATTGAGTCAGATATTTCTTGGACACTTTCTTCATTTCTTTTTAGTCTCAGTTCTCTCTCCTCCTCTGTCTGGAGCATTTCAACATGTCTATCTTTGATTATGCTGTTTCGCTCCTTTATGGTGTCCACATGAGCATTCAGGGAATCTGTATTTTGTTTTATCTCTTCCATTGTCTTTCATCTCTAATATTTCTGATTGACTTTTCTTTATAGTTTCAATCTCTTTTGTGAAGTAGCTCCTGAACTCGTTGAATTGTTTCTCTATATTCTCTTTTACCTCATTGAGTTTTTTGATGATAGCTATTTTGAATTCATTGTCATTTAGTTTACTTATTTCTACATCCTCAGGACTGAGTTCCAGGTGTTTATCATTTTCTCTCTGGTATGGAGATTTGATGAAGTGCCTCATGTTGGAAGGATGGGGCTTTCCCATTGTGATATTATTGGTTGCAGTTAAAGCCTACCACCACTGGATGGGGGTCGAGAGCTGCGTATTCTGAGCCCTCCTCCTTCAGCCAAGATGGCACACTGCAGGTCAGGGAGAGGCGTTTTCTCCTGCGTCCAGTTCTGGGTTTCCCATTCAGCTCTTGCTATCTGGTTCCTGGGGTCTTGGTTTGATGAGGTCACCTGCACAAAAGCTTTCCCCCTGCTAGAGGGCTTCCTTCTAGGCTGCAAGGGCCCTAGGGAGTCCTGGGTGATCCCACAGACACAAGACCCCTTCCCTGCTCCTTCCCTTACAGATCCTCCCGAGGGAGCAACCACAGTCTTTAGGGGAGGGGGCGAACTTCTCTCTTACCCTGTTCCAGCTCCTCCAAGGTGGGCTTGAGCCTCTCCACCCTCCATCGTGCAGCTGCCATGACTCTCCAAGGAGTTTTGTGCTTTTGGGGTATTTTCTGTTAGAATATGGTTGCTCCTTTTTGTTGTACATTGGAGGGGAGAGAGTCCCAGGCAAGTTCACTCTGCCATGAGGCTCAGGACAATTTTTTAAAAGAAATTTTCAGCTCTAAGTAGGGTAGTAGCAGCAATAGTTTGCTCTACAGAATAACTTTTTACTTCTGCAATAATTAACATTGCTATTCCTTCACTATACATATCCATTTGGAACTATTTGTCAGCGGTTTTTTCCAGGACCAGGAAAATAAAAATACAGCATGCCCCAGCTTCCCACTTGACTAATTGTAAACTCAGTTAACATTTTGGGGATAGAATGACCATAGTTTGCTGAGCATCTCCAAAGCTGCAGAATTCCTTAATCCTTAGGCACAGATTTCCACAGCTTCTGCCAAATGCCTTAGAGCTCTGCTTAGCTCCATCTTGACTCTTCTGGCTGAGGTGGGAGCTAGTCATCACAGTCCTGAAGGTCGTGGTAGGAGTAGCCCTGGCAGCCTTCGTATGCTCTGTGGGCAATGAGCAGGTGGCAAAACCCAGGTAGGAATCCCAGGATGCCAACAATCAGAACGAGAATTGCCTGGTTGGCACCCACTTTGCTGAGGGAGCCCACCAGGAGGAGGATGCCCACAATAAAGAGAAAGGCACCAATCAAAAATGGCAGTGGTGCAGGCAATGGCCTGATTAGGAATCGCAGTAGATATTTTCTTTTTACTTAAAATTTAACAAGTGAATTCTCATGACACCTGGACATCTTTTCAATTTAAAGCCTGCTTCAGCTGGTAAACTTCCCTTCTGAAGGTTAACATGTCTGCCGACAGTGCCAGAGAACTTTGAGTATTTCACTTTGCGGCTGGGAATCCCCAAAGCCACATTGGTGCAAGTGGGCACCATAACCAGCACAGTGGGTGGCCAGCTCACCCACTGCCACATTGTGGGCAGAGTCGCCAAGGCAGCGAGGGCACCCACTCAAAGGCTGCCTTGACATGGGTGGGTGGAGGGTTACCTCAGCATCTCCCATGCTCATGAGCCTCCTCCTAATCTACTGTCTCTGAGAGACTGCCCTGTTTTTGATGGAATCCGTCTTTTTTCATGCAAAGCTGCAATTATTTAGTCTGATGGTATATTGGTCTATTTGTTATTTACCTGGACCATTCTAGCAAACTCCTAGATTCCTTTATCACTGAAACTATTTTGATTGAGTAGTTCAGATTACATTTAATAGACTTCATTGATTAATTTCACTGAATTTCCATTTTAAGTCAGTTTTCATAATCATATCCCATTTTGCCTCTCTTCTATTCCGTTGGTCTAACATGCAGCACACATAGCTAATCTGATCAGCTTCAAATGGCCAATCAAGAGGAGAGGAGAGATGTGAGTGTTGGGATCAAACCTGGGTGAAGTCCTGGCTCTGCCTCTTATTCGCTGTGTAAGCTTTGTCATAGCGCACATCCAGGAGCCTAGTTCCTTCTGTCAATGGTCATTGTAACATGCTCTGTGTAGGATTACTGTGGCAACTTACTGAATGAAGTATGCAAACTGTCTTGTTTATAGCAGGTGTCCTCCATGGAGCTTCAATTCTGCCATGATCAAGGGCATGTCATGCCCAAATACTTGAAGGCCTTTCACTGCTAAATTTTGGTTCATTGTATAGGTAACAGCTTTCCTGTGAGTTTTGTTGCCTGAATGTTGAATTGGCTGCCTTGTGGGAGTGAGATGCCCTTTGGAATGCGAGGATCTAATCAGAATTAGTGTAGTCTTCTGTCAGGCTATTGCAGAAGGTGTTCTTATTTCATAGGAGGTGATATTGGAGACCTCTAAGTTCTCTCTCAACTCCTAGAGTTTAAATCTGAGCTGCATCACCTGCTTCAAGGTTCTTTATCAACTGAGTGTATGATTTCTCCTTCTTCTGTGATTTATGTGTATGTGTTACTAACCTATGGCTTCTTGGTAGCTTACAATTTATCTTAAAAGTTATCACCTACTACATTCATTATCTGATTTAAATCAGTGTAACCTCATTTGGAATGTGCATTTCAAATTCCACCAGTGAGTTTTATTTTTTAAAATTGTATTCTTTTCTATTTGAGATTACTTCATTATCCAAACTAGAATATAAACTTCTCTATGGAAGTCATGGTATTGCTTCAAAATTCTCTCCCACAGAGAGCCTAGCAGTGAGCTCTGTGACTTTTGTAAACCCAGGGTTTGTTGGTTAACTTCACTACACAATGTAAATATATAACAAGATAATTGTCCCTATTACTATGTAAATTTAAAGTAGAATCTTACATTTATTTATATAGCATTTTTTAGCGTACCATTGCTTCTTCCTAACATATCTCAGAAATATAAAGTTGGATTTGCTTATTTGACCCCAAGGTCCAACAGCTAGTCAATATTCAAGCTGCGAGTGAGTGATATGTAGAGGACCTCTCATCCATTAAGAGCTAGAGGCAAGTCGTTTGTAACAGAGTTGAACTCTGACTTCATTACAACTTATTGTGTTATGTGCATATAATCACATTCCATATGAACTAGATGATAGAAATAGTGTCTCAGCCCTCTCAGCTATGGGTTGTTGAGTCTGGTCCTTTGCATTATGAAAGAAAAGGGCAGTCAGGAGAGATGTGTTTGAAAAAAGAGAGTTGAACTGAGGCAGGGGAGTGCATTCTTATTCCCAATGGGCCAATCTCAGAGATACTGCTCACTTTCAGTGAGATCCTACTGGCACATAGGAGACCTGTGCCTGAGGCTGTAGTTGTGGTTCTGGAAAACAAGAGGAAAAGGTATGAAAAACAGGGCATAGACTGTGCAACAATATTGATGTGGTGTAGAACAGAGGAGTTTGATAATTCATTATAGAAATGAATTTCAAATAGTTTAACATTAATATATTACTTTATTATGTTACTTATATCAACTGGAGTGGTCCATACCATATTGTTGCTTCCTTAAATAATGCAGTTAGTTCATTTTATTTATATGGAAGTAAATAATCAATGTGTAAGTTTAAAAACATAAATAGAAGTAATCTCAATCCTCATTTAAAATAGCTTAGGGTCCAGGCTTAAACTGAGATTATGTGACTATTAAGCCAGTTGTTGTTTGGGATCATTAATAGAAGTGTTGAGCTTTGTAGACCTGACCAGGAACTACCTCTCACTTCCCTCAATTCAAAGTGGCAGAGATGCAGTCAAATGATCCAGAGATCTGAAGGCTCTCAGCAAAATATACCTTATTTGAGCAAAACTCACTTGCAACTAACTTATTGTCTGTTTTTCTGCCATCAGTACTAATCACTGTCATACGTAATTTTTGGCAACTGAAAGAAACAAAATCATGTTTTACTATATGTCTATCTTCCCTAAGCATGTATAGCAGATACATTATGATTAATAAAAATATTTTTAAAGAACTGTCTCTACCCTGCTGTCAACAGTGTGTGTGCGTGTTCACTCTAATGTACGTGATAATACATTGATAAGTGTAACTTATGTTCTCTTTCCAGGCACAACTGGAGATTTGAAAAATCATATGAGTGTGTCACAAAAGAGAGATTTGCCAGATTTTTCAGAAAAGATGAAAGATCTTCCTATTAAATTTATCTGGAATATTAACGAAAAACTTTAAATTCAAGGCAGAAGAAAATTGCCTACAACATTTGTGCATTAGAATTACACAAATGTGGGAGAGTCTGTGGAGCAAAATGGTGGGGTGAGCTGACCCCAGACACTCTCCACTCCAAACTACAACAAAGTATTGGAAAAAAACTGAATTTCAGCTAATAACCTAATGCCAGACTGTAAGAGACCTACAGCACCAAAAAGACGGAGGGTGGAGTCGCTGCAATAGGCCTCGGAGGAGCTGGAATGGGGTAGGAGAGAACTTCGCTCCATCCCCTAGCGACTGGGATCTCTGCTGTGGGTTCGGGAAGAAGCTGGGGAGGGGCCGCACGACCTGGGTATCGTCCAGGACTCCAGCTGCCGGTACAGTGGAAACCCGCTGACGAGAGAAAGCTTCCATGCACGGGGACCCCCATATAGCCAGGGCCACAGGACCCCAGAGAACAGAGCTGATCTGAATCCAGATCGGTGCGCGAGAGAATCCATCCCTGCCCCCCTCCCGCCCTCGCAAACCAAGCTGGGCGCTGCCATCTTGCCTGTAGGCAGAGAGCTCAGAATGTTCGGCTCTCGACCCCCCATCTAGTGGCGACAGGCTGTAACTGCAACCGAATTCTACCATCATGTGAAAAACCGCTCCTCTACCATCCAGCAATTTATAAAAGCTCCAGACAAGAAGGAAAACAATAAAAACACTGAATTAAGTCCTGAGGACTTGGAAATAGGTAAACTAAGTGAAAATGAGTTCAGAGTAGCTATAATCAAAAAACTCAGTGAGGTAGAGAGAAAGATAGAGAAACAAGCCAATGAGCTCTGGAGTTACTTCACAAAAGAGATTGAAATTATAACGAAGAATCAAACAGAATTACTAGAGATGAAAAACACAATGGACCAGAGAAAACAGAATACAGATTCCCTGAATGCCTGTGTAGACACCATAGAGGAGCAAATTAGCATAATCGAAGATAGACAGGCTGAATGGCTCCAGACAGTGGAAGAAAGAGAACTAAGAATTAAAAAATAGGAGGAAAACCTCCAAGAGATAGCAGATTCAATGAGGAGAAAGAATTTAAGGATCATAGGAATTCCTGAGAACATGGAAAAGGAAAAGGAAGCATAAAGTGTGCTTAATGAAATTATAGAAGAGAACTTCCCAAATCTAGGGATTAAGGGAGAAATGTGTGTAGAGGAAGCTTTCAAATCTCCTAGATTTGTCAATGTAAAAAGACCTTCTGCAAGGCATATAGTAGTACAAATGGCAAAAATGAAAGGCAAAGAAAGAATACTCAGGGAAGCAAGACAGAAGAAAATAACCTACAAAGGAACTCCTATCAGACTTT